>NC_143052.1:221171136-221322651 GCF_052426305.1 Pelodiscus sinensis
CCAACTGAGAAAAAAGACAATCCTCACATTCCCCTCCCATACCAAAGTCTAGGGGGGGCCAGCCTAGTAGATTTTGTGTTCTCTAGTCCTGTGGTAGGGCAGCAGGGGGGCTGGAGTGTCTCTGGGCTTGAGATTCCCCACCTCCTGCCATAATGTATTGATTATATCCACTCTTCGGACTACCAAATTCAGGATTATTAGGAAGAAGGTTGTCATGTTAGGATGTCAGGATTCAGGTTTGCCACTCAGAGATCTAAGATCTGTGTGATTCAACTGCTTTTTTGTTATATATTTTATTATTCTGTTCTCATGCTCAACCAGGTGATAGTGGATTACTTTGACGGAGTTTATATTTTTTTATATTCATTTGAAGTTTTCTCCTCTATCTATACACCAGATTGGGTGGTTTTAGAGAACTTTGTAAAGCCTTCGAGAAATGTGTTATGATAAAATTCTAATTGCTTCTTCCCCAAATCCCTTATGCGATTGTTTGGCTTTTCCAAGTTTGGTTTTGGTGCAATGTAATAAATATTTTACACGATAACTAATGTGTAAAGCGTTTAACATAGATACATTTGTTCTCTGCCATAGGACTCTAATTTTTGCTCCTGTGATTATAGATCTGGTCAGTAAATGACACTACCAATAATGCCGTTTTAACGGGAAAACCTAAAAATTAATACTATGAAGCAGGATCCTTGAATGTTTAGGGAAAAACACAAAGTTGGACAGCAACAGGGTAAGGGTTGCTGGTTTCTGGAAACACTTAACTCACTTTTCCTCTGCAATTTTTGGAGAAGGAACTTTTGGTAGGAGCTTTCTGCGTTGTTGAGCTTCTTCTAAGAGGTGTTCATCTTTAGGGAAGATTCCCACCATCAGATCCATTGTAGTTTTTATTTTCACATTAGGATCCAAAATATCTGCTAGAGATTTATCTTTTCCCACAATCTCTCTGGCTAGCTCCTCCGACTTCCAGTCTTCAAAGGTCTTCTCTTTGGCTTTCACATAGCTGATTACAGGAATGGAGGCATCACTGTCCTTCAAGTTGTTTTCAACTGCTTCAGCTGATTGCGATTCAGGAAGTTTGGCTTTGCTCTCAGGCTCTGGTTCTACACCCCGCCTTGTGTAAGCACAGAAACGAGAGTAGGATTGCTCAGAAGTACTGAGTGTTTTAATCTGGTCCTTCTCTAAACCACTAGGTAAGGCAGGTGGCTCCATGGTGCTCACAAGACTCTGGCGACTTTCCTTCTCTGCATTGCTCTCAGAATGAACTATCTTGATGGGCACCATTTTTACTGTTTTATTGTTGTCTATCACTCTTTCAATTCTGGAAAAAAAAGAAAGGCAAATTAACTGTATTTTTTTTTATACTGTATTGATTTTAATCCACAAAAAGGTGTTTGTATGCTATCAATGTTCAATTTATTAATATGAGGAAACCTCTTGCATATCACATCTCAAACCTCAATTTAGGGATCTGCCTTTCTTCATACATTTTAAAATTAAGCTATTCCATGTACAGGCAGTCCCCGAGTTACGCGGATCCGACTTATGTGGGATCCGCAGTTACGAACGGGGATTTCTCGCCCCGGAGAACTAGAGCAGCGGGACGCCTGGTCCCGCCGCCCGCCTTCTCCGGGGCGAGAAAAGCTGCTCCCCGTCTCCCTGGACTGCTGGCGGAGCCAGCAGACCAGGGAGACGGGAGCAAAGCGGCGGAGCACCCGGGGCCAGACCCGCGGCCACTTCCAGATCAGCTGGAAGCGGCGCGGGTCCTGCGGGGTGCTCCGCCGCTCTGTTCAGCGTCTCCCTGGTCTGCAGACCAGGGAGACCCTGAACAATGCGGCGGAGCACCCGGGGCCAGACCCGCGGCCGCTTCAGACCAGGGAGACACTGAGCAGAGCAGCGGAGGACCCGGGCCGGACCCGCAGCGCTTTCAGCTGATCTGGAAGCCACGGGTCCGCCCGGGTCCTCCGTGGCTTTGCTCAGCGTCTCCCTGGTCTGCAGACCAGGGAGATGCTGAGCAAATCCGCGGAGGACCCGGGCCGGACTGCGGCACTGATCTGGAAGCGCCACGGTTTGGCCCGGGTCCTCCGCAGCTTTGCTCCACGTCTCCCTGGTCTGCTGGGGGGGGGGGGGGAACGCAGCTAGTGCCCCCCCCAGCAGACCAGGGAGACGTGGAGCAAAGCCGGGGGCCTGTGGTAGAGCAGGTGGGGCACTGCTGGTTGGTCCCGCAGCACCGCTCCTTGGCGCTACTGGACCAACCCGGCAGCACCCCTGCTGCTCTGCCCCAGGCATCCTGATTCAGCTGCTGATCAGTTTCAGCAGTGGCTGAATCAGGATGCCTGGGGCAGAGCAGCTGGGGTGCTGCTGGGTTGGTCCAGTAGCTCTGAGGAGCGGCCGCGCTACTGGACCTAGCCAGCAGCACCCGAGCTGCTCTGCCCCAGGCATCCCAAAGTCAGCCGCTGCTGAAACTGACCAGCGGCTGACTACAGGAAGCCCGAGGCAGAGTTGCTCTGCCCTGGGCTTCCTGGAATCAGCTGCTGATCAGTTTCAGCAGCAGCTGACTTGGGGACGCCTGGTGTTCTTACCTTGAATCTGTATGTAAGTGGAACTGGTGTCCAGATTCAGCGGCTGTTGAAACTGATCAGTTTCAGCAGCGGCTGATGTCAGTTCCGACTTACATACAGATTCAACTTAAGAACAAACTTATAGTCCCTATCTTGTACGTAACCCGGGGTCTGCCTATATACAGATCTCTAGTATTAGATTCATACTATACAAAACATGACTTTTCTACAGGCTACAGGGCTGAAAGTACTTAAAGCTGTCTTTGAAACAGTCCAAAACATGTTTATGAAAAATGCAGGTTTTAAAAAAGAACTTGCATGTAAAACACAAGTCTCATAATGAGAATCTAGTTTACCTTTGCATAAATTGAAAGAAAGGGAAAGAAAAAAAAACAGCTATTCAAAATAGATGAATTGTATGGAATTCTGCATTGTTTTGTCAGTGACAGCCTATTGCAGGAACCCTTCAACACATACTGCCAGCGCTAAGCTATCTTGTGCTTAAGACAAGATACTCAGTTAAGAACAGGTCTTTTTTAATGGAAAGTTAGATTTTAAATTAGAAAATGACATGTTAGATAAATAGCAGCTCTGTTAAGACTACTATAGTGTGCGCGCTGAATGTACAATATAAAGCCAAAATACAGATGGAGTGGTTTCAAGTTTGAAGAAAGTTTAAAATCATTGCTCTAATATTGTGGGTTTGGAAGGCTTAGACAAGCAAAGGAACACTGCTAAAATATCTGGTTTCTGCTGGGTTGCTTTCTATTAGATTAGTGACAGACATACACATATAACTCCTTAGCTATATGTGTGGGTGTGTCCCAAAATTAAAAATTAAGCTTACTGTACTTTCATGGAGAACAGAAAATAAGTCAATATTGTACTACTCTTGCAGTAGTAATCTATATAGTTATATTTGTGTCTGAATGAATATACAGACTATATTACACACATTCACCAACCCCTATATGAAATGACATACGTAGGTAATATTTTGACTATAATGCAGATGCAATATTTTGAGAGCTAAAGAGACTTCTTCTTGAAATAAGGGGGAAAACCACACCTCAAATCCTTCTCCAGTAAGGATCTTTTCACATGATCAGTAGTGTTCCCTCTAATTGTTATGTCCATGTATGGAATGAATTGTGTTATGGGTGCCAAGAAGGAGAAGATGTGTGACAGATCATCCCCATATTGGCGCCCTAACAAAATTCATTCTGCACATGAACAATCTATGGTGGTGGTGGAGCTGAGGAGCTTGGGGGTGGGAGAGGGCTTTGGGTTGGGGGGATGAAGGCTCAGCTAGGGGTGCATGCTCTGGGATGGAACTGGGAATTTGGGGTATAGGAGCAGGCTCTGGGGTGGCACCAAGAGATTTGGAGTGTGGGAGGGGACTCAGGGTAGTAGGTTGGCATGTGGGATCTGGGTGGGAATTAATGTGTGGGAGGAGAAGAGTGTGGGGAGAAATACAGAGGAAAAAAAATCAGCTATAGAGAGGGGTGACAAAGGACCTGAAAAGGCATTGACTGGATGGGATCACACAGAAGGACTGCAGGAAGCTATCTTCACTGCTTTTTGAGTGATCAAGAACAAGGCAGAAGCAGGGTGGGTGGGCACACAGCAGTACTTCTGGGGGACTTCTGCAACACTGCACAATGCAGAAATGGGCTGTGGAGATGTTGGCCGCTACTATGGGTTGCTGAACCCAGCAGAGCCCAGCTTACAAATAGAAGGAAAATGCTGGAGTATAGGAAGATAGGAAGCCGAGGCAGAGAGTGTGTCTGGGTCAGGGAGAAAGGTGTGGCTGGATTTAGGGACACCCAGAGTACGGGTTTGCATCTCTGATCATCTTGGTTAAATCATGGATGGAACTATCCTCCATGAATTTATCTAATTCTTTTTCAACCTAGTAACGTTTTTTGCCTTCATGCATCTTCAAGAAACGAGTTCCATAGGTTGACTGAGCATTGTGCGATGACATTTTTCTTAAGTTTTTTTTTTAAATGTGCTGTTTATTAATTTCACTGGATGACTCTTGGTTTTTATATTATATTAAGGGGTACATAACGCTTATTCACATTCTCTACATCATTTGTGATTTCATAGACCTCTATCATGTTATTTTTAGTAGTCTCTTCTCTAAGGTGAATACTGCCAGACTATTTAATCTCTCTTGTTCTGTGTTCCTAATATTTTTTGTTGACCTTCCCTGTAACCTTTTCAATTCTAATACATCCTTTTTGAGATGCATACTTCATACTGTATTCAAGGTGTAGGTATGCCATTGACTTATAAAGACATCATATTTTCTGCATTTTTGTCTATCCCTTAATGAATGGTTCCTATCACTGTTCATTTTTTGGACTGACACAGCACATTGAGTAGATGTTATCAGAGAACTACACATGATGACACCTAGAGCTCTTTCTTGAGTGGTTACAGCTAATATAGACCCCATTATTTTGTAAATATAAATGGGATTATGTTTGCAATATGGATTATTTGGCACTTAGTAAGTATTGAATTTTATCTGCCATTCTGTTGCCCAGTCAAAAATAAAACAATGTATAACATTAGAGCTGACAAGTTCACTCAGTCCTACTTCTTGTTCACTCAATTTCTCATACAAACAAAAAATCTCAGAGGGGTAGCTGTGCTAGTCTGTAAATATAAAAACACGTAGTTCTGTGTAAGAATGTTAAATTGCGGTTAATTTACTAGTCGAGTAGTCGATAGAATTTCCATTGACTACTCGACTTGTCGACGTACATTTCAAAGAAGGAATGTGGAAGTGCCTAAGAGCCCCCACTGCAGCCTGGGGCCATCAGGCAGTCCTGCTAACTCCGGGCTGCACACAGGCGTGCCAGCTTTGAAATGTACAAGAAAACAGTGTCATGAGCTTTCATGAGTAAAATTCACTTCATCGAATCCGACTCATCTACCCAGGAAAGCTCTTGACATAATATATTTTTGTTAGTCTCTAAGGTGCCACAGGACTACTCGTTGATCATACAAATAAGTTTGGTTACATTTGCAGGAGATAATGGTGCCTGCTTCTTGTTTACAAAGTCACCTGAAAATGAGAGCAGGCTTGGCATTGTTGTAGCTGGTGCTGTAAAATATTTACACACCAGATGTGCTAATATTTTAAATGGCCCCTTCATGCTTCAACCACCGTTCTAGAGGACAATGCATCTATGCTGATGCCGGGTTCTGCTTGATAACACACCAAAGCTGTGCGGACCAACACAAACTCGTTTTCATCCTCAGAAGCTTGATTTTCTTTTCTGGTGGTTTGGGTTCTGCAACTTCTGAATGAGAGGATTCCTCTTTTCAGACTTCTGAAAGCATGCTTCACAACTTCCCCCCCAAGATTCTGTAAGGCACATTGGGGTCTTAATCCTTGGGTTGAGTGCTGTAGCTATGTTAAGAAATTTCACATTGGTGCCATCTTTGTATTTTGTCAACTCTGTAGTTGAAGTGTTCTTGAAATGAACATGAGACAGAAGTATGTAGCACTTTAAAGACTAACAAGTGCTACGTACTTCTGTCTTTTGTTTCAGCTAGACCAGACTAACACGGCTGCATCTCTGTCACTATTTGAAATAAACATGGCATCATTCAAGACTGCTATAATCAGGCCCAGATTAATGCACGGGCTTTATGGGCTGCAGCTCAGGGCCTCAGGCTAAAGTGGAACCCACAAAAAACATCTCTGAGCTGCCAAAGTCCAGATTTTTTTGTCCCCCTCCCTCCATTAGCCTGGAATCTGGGCTAATTAAAGCCCCTGAATTAATCCAGCCCTGCCTGGCAGGTGGGGGGGGGGGGGGGGAGGGGAAAAGGGAGGGGCGGGGAATGGTGGTCAATGGGAGCAGCCATCGTCGTGCTTGCAGGTGAGGACAATGTGTGATGTCACCTGCTCCCCCAGGGCCGCAGCCAGGGACATGCCAGCAGCTTCCAGGTGCAATGTAGGGCCAATGGCAGGCAGGGGAAAGCTCCAAGCCACTGCGCGAGTGCCCCCCCCCCCCCCCCATATGTGATCATTTTGTTTTAAATTAGGAAAAAAGACAACTATACAGGGGGTCCACATAATCTAACAGATGCGGGACCACAGAAAAATGAATTAAACTAGATCAGAGCAAGAGACAAACAATTCTCTTCCAAGGAGTTCAGTCACACATTTAATTAACGCATTATTTTTTAACAAGCATCATCCACATGGAAGCATGTCCTCAGGAATGGAGGCCAAAACCTAAAGGGGAATATGAATATTTAAAATATCCAGCACTTAAATATCTTCCAATGCCTGCTGAAACAACAACCTTTTCTTACTTTCAGGTAACAATGTGAGCAAGAAAGCAGGCAGAATTACCTCTCGCAAATGTAAACGAACTTGTTTCTCTGAGGGTATGGCTAGACTGCGGGTTTTTTTGGGGATACTGGAGGTATCCCGAAAAAAACTCTGCCATGTCCAGAGAACGTGTTTGCTCTTTCACTTCTTTTTGCGGAAGAGCAAATGCGCTCTTTCTAAAGCCCCTGTATTCCTTGTTCGACGAGGAAGAAGGGAGCTTTAGAAAGAGGGGTTTTTCCAAAATTTGGAAATTTCTAGATGGGCCAAATTTCGGAAAAGCCTCTTCCGACGAAAGTATTGGAAAAAGACTCAGCATTTTGCATATATTTTTGCAATAGTTCGTCACAGTCTAGACGCACCCTAAGCAACTGCCTGAACAAGAAGTAGGAGTGAGTTGATTTGTGGGCTCTCGAGTTTTATATTGTTTTGTTTGTGTGTGCAGTTATGTAACTAAAGAAAAAGTTACCTTTGTAATTTGCATATTCACGAAGAAGAGATTGCACCACAGTATTTATATGAGGTGACCTTAAAAATACTCTTTCTTTTGTTGATCATTTTTACAGTGCAAATATTTGTAATAAAAATAATATAAAGTGAGCAGTGTACAATTTGTATTTTGTGCTGTAATTAAAAGCAATATATTTTAAAATGTAGAAAAAAATCTAAAATATTTAATAAATTTCAATTAATATTCTATTTTAATAGTATAATTAAAACTGTGATTAATTGCAATTTCTTAAGATCGAGATTAATTTTTTTAGTTAATTGCATGAGTTGACTGCGATTGACAGTCCTAATTAAAATGTGACGCCACTTATTAGCAATCATCAGCATGCTGACTTAAAAACTTTTATTTAACCCCCCCCTCCCCAAATTTGTAATTTGGAGGGTAACAAAAAGTGTACAGGCAGTCCCCGGGTTACATGGATCCAACTTACATCGGATCCCTACTTACAAACGGGGTGAGGCAACCCCGCACTAGCTGCTTCCCCCCAGCAGACCAGGGAGACGCGAAGCTAGTGCCCCCCCCCCCCCCCCCCCAGCAGACCAGGGAGACGTGGAGCGGCTTTTCTCAGCAGACACCTCAGCTTGAGAATAAAGGACTGAGGGAAGTGAGGTGTGGGAGAATAAAACTGAGCTCTGGAGAAATGTTTGGCTAGAGTTTCCCCTACAATATGTACCAGTTCCGACTTACATACAAATTCAACTTAAGAACAAACCTACAGTCCCTATCTTGTACGTAACCCGGGGACTGCCTGTACTTCATATGTAAGCTTTTGGAAGAGGTGCCACCTAAATCAACACAATTTTTCTTGTACAATAATTTTAGCTCCCTGCATCCAGTAAATTAGATACTTCCCACAGGTAGGGAAAAAGTCATCCCATTTAGATAGTTTATGTAGAGGAAAATCCAGTTAAGATTTTAGAATGGAGTAGGATTTCTATTGATATACTGTCCCATAGCGCAAACAGACCAGTTGAACGATTCCAATGGTATTAACTGAAATTTCAAATACGATTTGGATATTTTTGTAACAGTTTCTACTGCGCTACAGAAGACAGGCTGGAAAGGTTCATATGGAACGGACCTGAAGGAGGTTTCTTCGTACTTCTTCACTAAAAGCAACAGCCAATTTTATTAACAAAACCTAACATGGGGAAAGGGCTTCTAAAAGGCACATAACTGTAAAGGCACATTACCTTGCTGGATTCTCATCCTGGACAGATACAGGAGGCTTGTCAGTCAGCTTCTGTGGAGCAAACTGAGGTGAAGGGGACCTTGATGTCTCCATTGCAGGTTTCTGAAGGTAATGATGCTTTGCAGACAACACAGGTTCAAATTTAAGCTGTGCTTTCTCTTCTAAGTGCTGAGACACATTTTCAGTGGATGCTGTTTGCCGAAGCCTCTGAGTCTGAGTGCTGTTCAGTTTTCCATTGAATGCTGCAGGACTCTGAGTGAGAGAGGAGTAACATGTAATTACCTCACCAGAGCGGGGGGAAATGGATTGTATGGGCTTTCTGGATACTGCCAGCAGAGATTCTGAAGAGGTGCTGAGTGATGGGGATTTGTCCTGGCACCTGTATTTATTATCTCGTTTGGGTGGGGGAGGTCTCTGAGGGGCAGGTCCACGTTTCTTGTTCAGCAACGTCACCTCTGTCCACTGACTTTCCTCTCCTCTGCTCTGTGGCAGACAGGATTGGTTCTCGTGCAATGTCGGCGGCTCAGAACAAGTGAGATGGGGCAAGCTGCAATCTTTGATTTTCTCATTCACGTTTTCTTGTGAGTATCTGTAATCACTGGGCAATGTCCCAGACCTTCCCCGACTCTCCTGAGACAAGACAATAGGTTCTCTGGTTTGAGATGGTCTAACAGATGCCTTCCATTTGTGTCCTAAATTTTGGTCCAGCTGAGCCCTTTGTTCTCCTGTGTTATCTTCTGGGACTCCTATATGAGCCTGCCTAGAAACACAAGAAGAATCATTACTTACAGAGCTATTATTTCCTCCTGTGTATTGCCATAGAAATATTGGGAAGCTTGGGGACAGATTATATTTTCCACATAATATTAACTAACAGCAACAACCTACTTTAAAATATATGTAATATTGTATTTCTAATGTAATGTGATGAGCCAAAGCACAACATCCATCTAAATTAGGCTATGTTGTGTCGTGCAAAGTGACATAACGTTGAGTTAACCTGAGGCACTACTATGGCATATTTGAACATGCAAAAGTATTTTCTTCTAATTTTTATGTGAATTAAAAGAATGGTTTCCTTGTATAGCCTTCAACACTCAATTAAAATTGATTTTAATTTCCAACTAAGCAGAGTCTAATTAAATGCAGATTACCATACAAGTTCTCTGTATATTGTTTTAAAAAGGCACACTAGACATCATAATGCACAGCCCTTCATTCATATAGCAAAATTAACATAATTGTGGAAGTTAAATTTGAAGATAAAAATTACCAATGTACAATGAATACATATTGACAAAAGCATCACATTCACTTGTACTGATATGGTGAAGGAAGAGGGGGGAAAGGATGTATTTTAGAAACAGAAAAGACAGACTCAATATTTTGGATCAAGATCTATTTTAGGTTTAATACATAAATCAGATGGAGTCTTTGTCCCTACAGCATGAAGTACTGCTGTGGCCAACAAGTCCTCTCTCATCTTATACAAATGGTTTTGTTTTACTCCAAGTCTATATTTCTCTTTGCTTTGTAGTTGCCATGTTGAAGCAACTCAAAGCTGTTGTCAAGCAGAAGAGTACAGACAAGTTGTGCTCACCACAGAAAGGCAAATCAGAAAAGAAAGCGAGCAAAAGTACCTCTGAGACCCAGAAAGAAGGCAGGTTTGTTCTCTGCTTAGGGGAGGCTGAAGAGACACTGTGAGCTTAGAAAAGAAGCTGCAACAGAAAAGTAAAAGGCTTCAGAGTACATTATTTCATTTTTGCCACTGATGGTTTTATTATCTGTATCTGGAAATGAGACTGGGCAAGTATAAGAGGGACTACGAGTTTTCTTTAAAAAACACAACTGGATGGTTTGACCAATGAAACACAATAAAATGAAATCTGAAACCAACAGTTACACTGCCACTTTATCAGTCTAATGATTTCAACATGATTCTACAGTGGAAACCTCTCATTTACTGCAGGTATCACTTCCACAGGCATTACAAATTAGTACATACTCATAGAATCATAGAATACTAGGACTGGAAGGGACCTCGAGGGGTCATCGGGTCCAGTCCCCTGCCCTCATGGCAGGACCAAATACTGTCTAGACCATCCCTGATAGACATTTATCTAACCTACTCTTAAATATCTCCACAGATGGAGATTCCACAACCTCCCTGGGCAATTTATTCCAGTGTTTGGCCACCCTGACAGTTAGGAACTTTTTCCTAAAATGTCCAATCTAAACCTCCCTTGCTGCAGTTTAAGCCCATTGCTTTTTGTTCTATCCCCAGAGGCCAAGATGAACAAGTTTTCTCCTTCCTCTTTATGACACCCTTTTAGATATCTGAAAACTGCTATCATGTCCCCCCTCAATCTTCTCTTTTCTAAACTAAACAAACCCAATTCTTTCAGCCTTCCTTCATAGGTCATTTCTCTAGACCTTTAATCATTCTCGTTGCTCTTCTCTGGACCCTCTCCAATTTCTCCACATCTTTCTTGAAATGCGGTGCCCAGAACTGAACACAATACTCCAATTGAGGCCTGACCAGCGCAGAGTAGAGCGAAAGAATGACTTCTCGTGTCTTGCTCACATCACACCTGTTAAAGCATCCCAGAATCATGTTTGCTTTCATTTTTAAAAGGCAGCTTAAGATATGCTTATTTCTATTTTAACTTCCACATCTCAGAGTTTTCCTACCACCTCTCTCCCAAAGTGCTTTACTTTAAAAGAGAGGGTGGAAAATCGCAGTATAGGCAATATAAAGATCATCCATTATTAATTTTTTTTTTAGTAAGGGATCTAATCTCCATTTTTCCATAAGGAACACTGAGCTTTGTCCCTTGGACCAAGTACATCATATTGGAAATGTTATGTTGTGTCACAACATGAAAACTCAATAACTGAATCAAATAATCACTGTCTACTCACTGTGCTATCTCGAGACAAAGTAGAAAAATTCAAACTGCGTGGGTGCCATTGCACATTTTGTTCAACAGCTGAAGATGCTGTTTTCCCAAGCAGATCACAGTGGGAGGTAAAACAATGACTCAGTTACCTAAGGTTTGTAATGCTGATAAGCGTAGTACTATAATTCTGTTCTTGTATTTTACTAGGATGCCCTAACATAGGATTCTTTCCTTCTAAGCCTGATAAAGCTGACAGTGTCAGAAAGAGACGAAAGGCTATTTCAAGCAAAAAAGGTCATTCCAGGCATGACAAAGTAGGAAATTTAAGTAATATCTGTCTGAAGCCTATTCGTGCCTCAGTTTCCCTATATGCTACACGAGGGGTTGGCAACCTTTCAGAAGTGGCGTGCCAAGATTTAACGAATTCACTTCTATTTACAGGTCTTTGTGCCGGGGTGAGGAGGGGGCAGGGACAGGCTGGGGCAGGCTGGGTATGGTGACCATATTTACTGAACCAGCTGTAGTTAGGGTTTAATTTAAATTATGAAACAGGCTAAGCATTTTAACTTTCTCATGTTAGTTTATCAAACTTCATTTTACAAAGTAAAATATTAATTTATGTCCAACAAAAAAGGTTTCAATGTTTTCTTTATTTATGGCAGGGGTAGGAAATATTTTTTTTGGGGGGGGAGGGAGGGGACTGACCCAGAAATAATCAGTTGGGGACCACACAAGTGAGAAACGAAAAAACTCCTCCTCAAACCCCCAAACCTCACTGATGTGGCCCCCAATTGAAACACCTCACTCCTCTGGTGCTCCAGCCCCACAGGGTGAGGAGAAGGGACAGGGAGGACTGAGGTTCAGGGTTTCCCATAGGCCAGATTTACTTTTCTGGGGTTCCGGAGTTAGTGGATTTTATGGACCCCCTTAGGCTCTGGGATAGCGACAAAAATGAGGGGTTCAATGTGTGAGACAGGGCTGCCAGTGAGTGGGATAGGGATGGGATGCAGGATCTGGGAGGGAGGTGGGATGCTGAAGGGGGAGAAGTTGCAAGATTTGGTTGGGAGGTAAGGTGCAGAAGCAGATGCGGAGTAGGGTGTCTAGACAGGTGGAGGGAGCAAGAGTAAGGAAGGGTGTAATGTGTGACCAGGAGAGAGGGTGCAGGACCAGGATAGGGGTAAGGTGTCTGGCCAGGAGGGAGGGTGCAGGAACAAGAGAGGGTGTCAGAGAAAGCTAGAGGTGTGGGGTTTTGGCGCGGCTGGGAAATGCGTGAGGGGGATTGGAGTTTGGGGGTTTGGGCATGAGGGGGGACACTTACCTGGCTTTATGCCCTCTCGCAGCAACTGCCGTGGCCATGGGTTGGGAGTTTTTGGAGGTTTTTTGCTTCTCATTTGTGTGGTCCCCAACTGATTATTTTGTGGGTCAGTGGCCCCTGACCTAAAAAAGGTTCCCTACAACTTGGTGGACTCTGAACAAACTGAAATTGACTATGCTTTAGTCTTTGTTCCTCTATGCCAGTTTAAGGACTTCCTCTGCTGTTACGAGAGGTAAGAGTAAGCCAGTGTGCTGCTCTGGTGAGATGCAGCTGGCAAGCTGGGGCGCTTGGATGCAGGAGACAGCAGGGTGTGCTCCCTACCGGGTTCTCAGGGCTTCCTGCAGGCTGCTGCATTAAGCAGCATGCAGCCAGGCATGGTGAAAGGGGCTGGCTGCGGGTACAAGTCTCCCATACGGGACTGACCCTGCCACGAGCCCGACTGCCCCGGTACCATTTTGGGAAGGCAGGGAGGGGGTGGTAGTGGCTGTAGCTGCATGTACCAGGGACTCTGGTACTCTTCTTCCCTTTCCCCTGAATATCAGGGAGAGAGGGGAAAGTGCACAGCATGTGTACATTCCGTTCACTCCCAGCTGCTGAGGGGAGGGGCACAGAAGTAATTCACACATGCTGTGTGCTTTCCCTTAGTCCTCTGATAGTTCTTTCCCCTCACTTTTGACTGTCTCATGAAGTGTTTCATCACATAAATAAAGGGATTCTAATTGGGGGAAAAGCCCATGAAATAAATATAGTTATTGAAACTACTTTGGAAATACCAAACAGTGAAACGAGTAGTTGCTTATGCAACTGAAGATTGTTAAAATGATGCCCACTCAATCATTGTTAAGGTTTTGAGAACACAGCCACTACAATCCCAGGTTTTCAGTCATATACAAACACTATTACGGGCTCAAACTTGATAAACAAAATCTATTTTTTTTGTTTTTGTGCAATTAAAAATTCAAGTGATGTTTTAAACTTAAATATTGCACCAAGAAAAGGTGATCAGGCTTCGATGGCATTTTCACGCTTGTTATTCAAAAATGACATTTTAGAAGGTTTTTTGACAGTACTATGGGTCTATAATGCATTTAGCACAATCTTCAGAAGTTTCATAGCTGGGGCACCTGTGCCAGTGCTTGGAACTCTGCACCTTACAGGGCTTGGGCCCTGCTCCTTCCTACTGAAGCCCTGAGCAAGGCAGAAGCCTGAGAATCCTCTCCCTACTAGGCAGAAAGCCCTACCAGGGTTCCCACTAAGCTGTGTGGCTGCACAGCTGCCTAATAAGCCTTGAGTTGGGGCTCAGGGCTGCATACACAGAGTGCTGTGGGCTGGAGGAGCATTCTTTCCTCCACCCCTGGCAGCTCCCTCAAAAATCCCCAAAAGATTCAGGGCATGATTTTCTCTTCACACTACTCTAGGCATAGTAGAGAACATAACAGTCACACTGGGTCAGACCAATGGTCCATCTAGCCCAGTATTCTGTCTTTGACAATGGTCAATGCCAGATGCTCCAGAGGAAATGAACAGAAAGGGTCAATTTCAAGGTGCCAAGAAGCAGATGTAAGTTATATTTAAAAAAAATTGTGTATTTACTCTTTGTTAAGGACCCTTTTCCCAACTACAGTGGAATGACTTTAGTGTAAATGAGAATCACGCCCTCGTGTTTGCATTATGCCTGAGCCAATAACCCTTATTCAAATATAGTCAGATCTTGCAACACTGACTTAGACAATCAGAGTTTCCCTATTGAGTTCAACAGAAACAGCGCTCATCTTTTAAATAATTGCAATGACTTTAATATTCACATTAGTAAGGGCTGCACGATTAGGCCTATGAAAAATAGCAAAATTGTTCCTCTCCTAGGTAACTGATGGACAGATTGATTTTTTTTCTACTCACTTGTGATTCCAGATAGCCCTTTAAGCTCTCTGATTTATTTTTATTAACATAGGTCATAACATAAAGGTACAGTTGCATACAAAGAAAAAAAAATCAAAATCACAGCATAAGAGGGTCCAAAGATGTGAATTACATGCACAGCTGCAGTCAGTCTGCAAAGTCTATATTGAACTTGACATGCAAATCAGAACTTTATCTACAGGTGCAAGTGAACAGGACAGAGTGAACTACCAAGCTGACACATTTATACATCCAACAAACATTTGTGTTTTAAAAGTCCTGATGAGATGTTCTTAACAATCCTTTGACTTGGGCCACAATTAAGGCTTTGATAAATAGTACTGTCAGTCTCCAAAATTAATTGAAAAGAAAAAACATATTAAAAATGTTACAACACAGATAACTTAAAGGATGTTGCATTTCCAATTGGTGGGATAAAGCAGTGGGATTACATATGTACCTTTATGCAAAGTTTATGTGAAAGTAAATACACATTTGAAAGTGGCACACAGGATGGTTATAGGAAAGGTAGCTGCATTCATCACGGTGAATAATTTATATTTGGGGAAGGTGTTCTCATGCAAAACATGCTAATCACGTTACCCTGAAGAGATCTGATCTCACTGTTCAGAAAGGAGGAAAAGAAAGAAAGCTTCAAGCACCAGAGGAACGCTGTGGCAAGAACCTGCAAAGTGTTATGTTAGTGTAAGTACCAAGAAGTACATTAAAAAGAGGCAGATTTTAAAACTTTAATTCCTCTGTTGAAAAAAATACAAAATGTGCAAATTAGAATGGTTTGCTGCAGAGACCAAATTCAGAGAAACTTGCAAAGAAAACTGTAACCACCACTGGAAAATTCACTTTTTGTAGACCAAAAAAACCCTCATCATACAATGAAGTTAAAATAATTTTTCCAGCTACCATGTGGAACAATAGGAGACACGGAGATTTTCAATCCTTTGATAACATGACTGTAAAGTTACTGCTGAGTTACTTCTTAGTGTACAATAAAATCTATTTAATCATTGTACATTTTAATGACTTAGGGAAAAATAAAATTCCAAGCATTTCAGTTATCTAAATTTTCAAAGCAAAAAAGAACTAACAGTTCTAATATTACCATCTTAAAAACAGCTTATACATACAAGTTGACATACATAATTTGCCTCCATTTAAGCCAATGACCTATGGTCACCTTATTTATCCACCATCAATCACCATCATAAAAAAATTCATACACTAGGTCATCTTCAGGCATGAGAGATCACTTTTCTCCCCAGGATACACTGCCACCGCTGGAGAGTTGCTGATTCTAGATATCCCTTGATTTAACAGTAATTGTTTGCAGCATGTTTTCCATAAAGGTTCTGGGGCTTTGGAATGCATTGCCACCCACAGAAAGAGTGCTGGCTTTGCAGGGCCCATTTGTTTTATGTGGCTTTTGCGAGTAGTGAGGGGAGATTGATATACAGGTTGAAACATGAGGATGCTGGCATTTGGGTAAGCACTGTAGCTTGGTACGAGGTTTGAGCCCATAGTACCGTGTTGGTGTTTTGTAATTCTAACGAACTGACAGGGAACTTGGAGCCTGGGGATGGTTGCTTTCTACTTAGCCTAAAATTGAGAGAAAATAAATCAAATCGAATCTTGCAGCAATAAACCTCCTGACCTAGAGAAAGGAAGAAACTGATTCCTCTAGAAGAAATTCTCTGCAGGTGTAATGAACCGTGTCTAAATCTTGACATGGCATTGGACTCTTATTTAAGACACAACTCCTTTTCCATATCCCATTTTAACAGATGACCTCTGTAGAGTAATTTCAGAAGTCAATGCTAGGAACTCTGCTTTCAATGGTCACTGGCAGAACGTTCTTAAAGTTCCTCTGGATCTTGCTTTTCTTGATTGTCCCTTAAAGCCTAGGCAAGCATTTGTTCATAGATTCACAAATTCCAAGGCCAGAAGGGACTACTAGGATCATCTAGTCTGACCTCCTGTATAACACATGCTATATTTATAGGGTTACCAAGATGATTTCAACAAAAATACCAGACACGCTTGACATTACATCACAATCTACATTACATCTTATTTAGAAAATACCGGACATTTATATTTTCTCAATTTGTTTCTCGAACAGAAAGCTCAAAAACTGGACTGTTCAGTTTAAAACCGGACACCTGGCAACCTGAGCTATAGAACTTTGCCCAAATAATTCCTAGAGAACAGCTTTTAGAAACACATCCATTCTTGAGCTAAAACGTATCCACGATAAAGAATCCACCACAACCCTTGGTTCAATTAGGCTTTTGGTTCAACACTGAGTTGACTCTATTCTGGCTACTATAAGATTAGTTGGATGCCTTAGATCACATTTAGGAGTACTTTTAAGCATTTGTTAAACAGTGCCTGGGTGTTATGTAAAATTTGCCAGACAGACAAGGTGAATAAAAATGAATTAAAAAAAATCAGATTTTGTATTTAAATTGGATTGTTTTAATTTAAATTGGGATTTTAATTTCTTTCTTTTAAAATCATCAATAAAATATAAAATTTCTCATTTAAAAATAACAGTTACAATTCAATCTTATCACAAACATGCTATACAAACACTTATATGCTCATAAAAATGAACTAATGCCTCTGGTCTGCCCAGCCTAACAACCGGCTTTTGCTCCTTGAAAATTCTGGGCTTTCAATTTCTGTTGGTCTGCTAAGAAACATATGCAAAGATAGTCATAGCGTGAATAGGATTGTTTTTGTTCTGTGCTTATGTGGTAGTGAATCTGCGTCAAGTTAGTTAAGACATTCTGATTCTAGTCAGCAATATAAAGTTATTCATAAAGTACATTCTAGAGTCAAACAATAAAATGCATGCACAGGATACAGCCTTATCCTATGGTTACTTCACCAGAAGCTTTGCCCTTGTGTAACAGCAGCCTCAGTGCTTGGTGTTTGTCATACAGAGGAGGTTTTTTTTCCCAGATAAAGCAAAACTTGAGATACTGAATAGAGACTTAAAAATTAGAAACTATTGTTTTACGACTTCTAAAGCATTGTCACTTTGGGCATGGCTACCAGTCTATTTGTTCTGATAAAGACAATAGGCAGTAAATACAGTTGGATCCAACTCACCAGAGGTGGACCCAAACCCAAAGCAATGCAGACATCCAAATGCGGTGGGGGAGAGGAGGTGGCTCACTATGAATAGGTTCTGAAGAAGATTCATATTTTAAAGCAGGAATCAAATGAACTGGGAAGTTTTTTGGAGCTCAAATTGAGGAAAAGAAATCCAAGCGTAAGAGGAGCACAAAAGAATACTGAGGATAAAAGGCAGCACTTAGAAAGGTGCTTTGGAAGAGGTAAAAGGAAATGAGAGCATTAGTGAAGTGAAACACTGAAAAGTGAAGATGAGAAATACAGTTAAATGTAGAAGGTGGGAGGAGGCAATGAAGGGAAATGCAGAGGGGAATGACATGGTCAGAGCGATGAGAGAGGAAGAGGGTTTTTGCATTTGATTGATGAAATGGGGGCAGATTAATTTACTGGGAGGCTAGAAAGATAGACATTGTTGTAATTATGGCCAGAATTTCATTACCCTTCTCACTCCCATAAAAGACTCTCTTCAGTGTGAGATAATAAACGTTTATCGATAAACTAATTATTCCTCCTGACTCTAACATGGACCCATATTTGTGTTCTAATAAATCTTATTTTTAAAGTTTTTGCTGTTATATTGTGGACTGCTCTCTCCATGCTCGAGCCTTTGACTGGAGGAGGACAACAGATGACAATAAAACTATTGTGAAAAATGTTGCTGGGAAGGGACAGACAATATTGGATCAAGAGATACAACATTAGATATGTAGCAGTGGAAACACTGGGTTGCTTCATGTGTCACAAGGCACAAAAACATCTAGGCTAGTAAATCAGTAATAGCACACAATTTGATTCATACCTTTAAAAAGGTTAGATCCCAAGATCATTACTATAGCAGAGGTTTATAGCAATAACCTTAAGAATGCCCATCAGACTTGACTGAGAAGCAGTGTTTTGCAGAGAGGATCAGAGAATGCAGCAGACTCATTCTGCAGCAATGCTAGCCTCTTTGTAGCTGAATCTCTCCATGAATTCTTTTGTGCTGATCTGCTAGGGCTGGCAGGTGATTTTCTG
The DNA here is from genome assembly GCF_052426305.1 of Pelodiscus sinensis. NCBI lineage: Eukaryota > Metazoa > Chordata > Testudines > Trionychidae > Pelodiscus > Pelodiscus sinensis. Next base: position 221,190,045 of record NC_143052.1, read on the forward strand.
TTAAACATTAATAGGCAACGAGAATATTCTGCAACAGTTAAGTATGACATCTGATCCTACAGAGTAGTCATCAGTGTAGTAATGTGCAGAGCAGGAGGAAGAACTTGAATCTTGATATGAAATCATTACAAAATACAGGTAGCAAAGTGCTTTCCCTCAAATATCTTCTCTCTCTCCCCCACCCCCCCTTGGTAAATTTTAACAAGTGAACTGAAGTGAAATTAGGTTTTCTGTTTTTACCACTTCAGCCACTGGATTTTCATACCTCTCCTGTTTTATAGTTATTCCATACATCATTAAATATACTGAGCTCAAAACAATGACAGCAGCAACTATACTTATTCCTTAAAAAAAAAAAAAAAAAAAAAAAAACTTGATGTATTTCATTCCATACCAGGACTTGCCCATTTTAGTCGAAGCTCCATTATAATGCTACTCAGCAGGGCCCTGATTCAGCAAAGTATTTAATCACGTGTCTCCCTTGAAGTGAGGCAGTCAAATCTATGCTATGTTAATTACACAGCTGGAGTTGACATATCTTAAATTGAGTTTCCACATTGTCCATACAGCAGGAGGCTGATGGGAGTAAACACTCCCACCAGCTTCCCATACTCCTTGTAAGTATCAGAAGTACCAGTGCCGACAGGGGTACCCTCTGAATTCAATTTAACAGGTCTTCATTAGACCCACTACATCGAACCCAGATGATCAACTTCTGCAGTGTCAATCTTCCGCACAGCATAGACATAGCCTTACAGAGTTAGGCTGCCATAAACTGTCTTAGGTCAACATAACTCCGTAGTGTTGAGAAGCCTCAAATGTAATTCATCTGAAAAGAATTAGGGGGGAAAATGTTGGATAAGAAAATAAATGAACATGCATGTCTTGGACATGAGAAAAAATATTAGATATAGCGATGTCAGCGTGTAGTCAACTACATGATAGCCAATAAATCCTGGGCTTGTTGGTTAATCTTATTGACTACACATACCTCATCCCCCCACTGCGGGGGGGGGGGGGATGACGGAAAGCAGACTCCCCACGAGCACCGTATCCACGGAGCTGCTTCCCCTCCTCCCCCTCTCCCATGCTGCTTCCTCTGATAGAAAGGCAGCAGTGTGGAGGGTGAGAGGGGCAGGCAGAGCGGATATGTTTGGGGAGCCAGCTTTTACATGTGCTGGCTCCATGGACTTGACAGGCCCCCTCATACTGCTGGCTCTATTGCAGGCAGCAGCGCACAGGGGTGGGGGAGGGGGGAGAGGCAGGGGAGGTGGCTCCGTGGGATGCTGGTGCAGCCTGTGTCCATGGGAAGCTCGGGTCCCTTGCAGACAGGGGCTGGTGCCACCCTGCCTGGTGTAGTCTCCTTTACGACACAGCACTGATTCATCCCCAGAGCACCATCCCTCCTGTGCCCTGAACAAGACAGGGATCCTGGGGGGGAGGGGAGGGACAGTATTTGACTAGGTAATTCGAGATCATCTCCTAAGTAGGTTGGTTGATTTTTTTAAATACAATTGTGACAGATAATATCAATGTTTATTTTTAAACATTTTTCCATTTTATCAATTTAATTTTTCATGGCTGAAGGAAGTTATGGGGGGGTCAGATAATTATTTAATGACAGTTCATGTAGAGATTCAAAAAGTTAAACTTTATAACCTTTAAAACACAACTAGCCAATATCGCACGGCAAAACAAACTAAGTAAACATTCTTAAATCAATCTGTAGTGCTCAAGCAGCATTCTTCTTACTTCGCCTATCTGCGAGTTTCTGTTCTCAACGATAGAAACATATTTTTGTTGGTTTGTGCCTGCATAGTGAAGATAATATTTATTGACATTTGCAAATAGAAATAAAATCCTTTCAAGCCTATTCATAATGCAGACATAAATACAGGGTGTGTATGTGGGGGAGAATGGGAGAACCTTAATTCTGGCATTGCTCAGATTCTGGATGCTTGACTTTGCTAACAACATTATTGATGAAACTTTTTGTAAGAATGGAAATACACACACATGTATCAATCACTTATAATAAAAGCACATCAGAAATAAATTATGGGATACATAGTATGTATTATAATTTGCTCTTGGTTGGGGAACTTAGAATATATTCCATGAGTGACCGATCCTAAACTTTATGAGAGTCTAAAAACACTTAAAACATCTGTGAGAAAGACAAAATGATATGCAGCAAAGAAATCATGAATATCAAATAATATAACCACCACAATGGTGATTGCCTCTGGATAATTATTTAAGGAGGCACTTCTTTGTACTGAGCACATTATTTGCTGCAGAAACAGCAAAGCTGTTCACTGCCTTAATAATGAAGTCCTGGATTGCAACGTCCAACACAACTTACTGAAATGAGTCGTCTTAAAAACTCACTTAAGTTACTGACACACCAAATGTTAAAGAGGAAGAGCACAATGAGAACTATTATTTTGAAGAGAAAAAAATGTCAATAGGCCACAACCACAGAATAGGGGGGACACACAAAATAACAAAGATACTCTCAGAAATACAAGAGTGTTGTTACATTATAATCCATATCCTATCTAATGTATCTTACATTTTTCACAGCCAGGCAAAATGCCCACTAACTAGTGTATTACTAAAGAGCTAAAAGGCAGATGATGTTATCTGTGCAGTCAATCAAAATGGATCCCACAGCAATTCTGTATTTCATGCAACAGAAAAATGTCACTCCAGCTTCAAACCCATACATAATCATGCCTGTTTATCAGTATGTTATATGGAAATGACTAGTTCTAGTCAGTCTGCTTCATTAGAATCTTTCACCTGTGCCCTGCTTACATGCCAATGTGAATGAAAATTGTTTCTGACTCCAAACATGTTTATTTTAACAAATGTCACCTCCCTCCACACACAAATAAGAATTTAGATTTATTTCCAACAGATCCAATCTCATTCTGCAAGAAGCAACTGACCACATGTTGGCAGATAAGAATACAGGCCAATAATGGTTGAATGTAAACAACACAAAGTGCATTTCTGAAGCAAAATCAAATGTGATTAATATATATTTCTAGTAATACTGTGGAAGTGTGAGACACATTATTCTCCTTTCCTTCATTAGGAAAAAATATCTCCCCCCCCCCCTTATTGCCATTCTGCACATTAAAATAATGATAAAATAAATGTTTATAGCTAATCTTTTGCTTTCTATTTCAATTTCACATCTTTCTTCACATGCAGCCAGTGGCATGCATGGATTCAAAATGACTACCTCTCACAACAGTAAGCCAGTTAATATGCACTGTACTTAATCAGTGAATTCAATTTCAGAAGAAAATCCTAACAATATAAAAAGACCCATTGTGTTATATAAATGGCAACCACTACAGGAACACAAGAAACATTACCTAACACTGCCAGCAAGGATATCTCATTCATGGGGAAAAGGCTGGGTACAAAATCATTTGGAATTTGTCCTTTTTAATTAAAAAAAAATCTAGAACTGACATAGTAAGCTGGAATGTGCCCACTTTTTGAACAGCAGCAGCTAGGCAAAATTCAGTACCAGAATATATGGGAAAACAGAAAAAGGCAACACAGTTAATTGTAACTAGTTCACCTGAGCTTCTCAAACAAGGTCTGAAGTGAACCCTTTGAAGCTCATCTCTAAAGAGTTCAGGGAGAGCTGTTTTCATCAATTAGCATGTACACCCATATTTTATTATCAATTTTTCACTCAGACCTGACTGTTCACTCACCTTTTTCTTCCAATAATCAACATCCAATTCTAAATTCCAAGCTCATCCCTGCTGCTCTAGAAAGGGTCTTCATCTGAATCTGTGCTCACAATAACAATTTTGCCAAGAAACCAGAAATACAAAAAAAAAAAGTCTATCTTACGAAATACAACAGTGAAGTATGCTGAGGCTGGCAGTCACGTAGTAAGGATAACAGTGCTGCAGACTTCAGCCCAGAAAACAAACATTTTTGAAAGGCACTGCCTTCTAATTCCAGTGTGCATTATGCCAATTGTGAAAACAAAAGCTGCTAAAAACAGCCTGTGCACAAGCGCACATGGGCACACACACACACACAAACACACACACACTGCATCTTGCAGGATTCTTTTGCCCCCTAAACCTCAGGGACTAAAAAAAACCATACATTCTTTTAAAAAAAGACAATTCTAGATCATGCATTGCCCTCACTTGTAATTTCTAGCTGTAGCTACTGCAGACTGGGATGGGCAAACACAGCTTGTGGTTAAAGACTTGGAGAACAAAAGAAATACTGTATGAATGACTACTGCAAAGATCAGTTAAGAACCAACAGACAATAACCGGAGTTAATGCACACATTTAATATTCTAGCACTTTAAAACTAAATACAGGGAGATCTTACCAGGATTTTTAGACGTTTGCCTGTATTCACTGGATACATGAGCTCTGCATCATTGCAAATACCCCAGCCTGTTTCAAAGACACACAGAACTGATTCTGTCTCAACCTCTGTATCTAATTTACTGTAATACAGAGGATTTTCAAAGCCATGCCTCACAACAGCTGGCTTGTTTTTGCCCACTTCTACATGACTGACAAGTTCATACAAGCTCTGTCAACTTTAACCTTGATGACTGAAGGCTTGGTTTGTATTATATGTTACATCATCAAAAACTTCTGACTTCAAGGAGAAAAGCTCAGACTTCAAAGCTTTTTTTTTTTTTTTTTGGTTTTGTTAAAAAGGCTTTCAGTGCCTTATTTTGTATTTCAATCAAGAAAATTATGTCCTGACATCAGCAACAATGATTTTCTAATTTTTCAATTTGAAGGTATAAAGTCATTCTTTCATTAATCAACTACATTTAAATGACCACTCAAATTAATTAGACATGTAAGTATCATTAAAAGCCCTCCTGCCTGAAACAAACTGTATATACAAATACTAAGACATGATTCTTCGTAGATAAAACTAAATTTTTATTTATAAATATATAAAACACACACACACACTCTAAACCTCCTTCGTCCCCCAAACTCCTATGATCAGACGATGCCATGGCTATTGCATGCATGAAGCATTAGCTGTCTATAGTTTGGCCAAACACATGCATTACATCCATCCACACAGTTTATCTGGGTTACGTTTTAGATATTTAAAGACTATCGCAATATTTTAAAAGGAAAATGCTCTTAATAAAAATCAAATACCAAATAGCCCTACACTAGCAATTTGATACACTTCCCCCACCATTCTGATACCTATGTGACAGGCACCTTAGAAATAGCAGACAGATGTTTAGTTTTTAAGATTGTTTCTTAAAGAAACAGGAACCCCGCCCCCCCGATTGTTTTGTTGACTTTTATAGCCCCAAAACTTTCAGTTTCAATTCAAGTACACAATGCCCAACATTAAGAGATTTTTGACAGTAGGCACAACTCAATCAATCCATAGTTGGTTGGCATAATGCAGTTTAATTGGTTAACAGGCTGTAACAGAACTGGTGGTCTCACAGGCAACGTCTGAGATCATGACTGTGAAATGCCTGTTTAAAAGTTTCTTATAACTCAAATTTACTGGCATAGCCATTTGATACCCTTCCTTCCCATCACACTGCAGGCTGATATAATAACTAAGGGCCCATATATTGAAAGCTGGAAACATTCTATGGGATGGCTCATAATGTGGCAGTACAGTCAGAGTGGTTAGCTAGATCGCCTCTTTATTTCGTGTATTCAGAACAAATTAACTGCCCATACCAGAACAGACAAATAGACTAGCTAGCATGGTATTCTCTCTTCAATGGTGGCTTATACCAGATAATTCAGAAGAGAAAAAAAATCCCTACACTGTTCATTTACTTTAACTGGAGCTGGGTCACGCCTGAAAAAATGATACTATATCTAAAACCTTTTAAATGTCAAAAAGCAACCAATAACAAAAAGCCCTAACTTTGATCTAATACTGCCTCAATTTTTGTAATGTGTAGTTTTTTTGTAGACACCATCATAACAAATTGAGGAGCAGATACATGAAAAATGTTATCAGAATTTAAATAAAAATTTAGGATTGTGTACTTCTCAGTGGGAGATAGTATAATTGTATTAATTAGAGAATAAACTGCTACACGCATGCTTTTCTTTTCATGAAAGCTGGCTTGTGATGAGCACCCACCTCAACACACTCACTCTGTGTCTCTGAGCCCAATTTCTTTTAAAAAAACCCAACCATTTTATGATGTCAGGACTCCATAGATACAATAACAACCCTAGAATATCAAAGGATATGCCTGTTTAAAATAGGGATGTAATCGACTTATCGGATAGTTGACACACTAGTCGACTAGTCACTTCCTCCACCTTGCTGTCTATCAGAAAGAGGCAGTTGGGGGGGGGGGTGGAGAGAAGCCAGTTCCCCCAAGCTCCAGCTCCAGCTCCGTGGAAGGGGGCAGGGCGCAGCAGTGGCGTTCCAACTTTGAAATGCATAACAGTCCCCACTGGGGCTCTTGCGCATTTCAAAGCGGAAGCACCTCATGGAGGCTGGGGCCAGCGGTGAGTCTCACTGAAATGCCACGTGGGACTTGGGGTCAGCTGGAAGAGCCCACATGGAGCCTGGGGTCAGCAGACTCCCTGCTGACACCGGGCTCCATGCGGCGTTTAAATCTTTGAAATGCACAAGAGTTCCTGCTGGGGCTCTTGAACATTTCAAAGGCGGACCGCCGCACTAGTCCTTATTGACTAATCGAATAGTCAATGGAAATGCCATTGACTATTCGATTAGTTAATCGAAATTTAACATCCCTAGTTTAAAACCTACAGAGACTTCTAAGGGGATGTTAAGGTACAGTAAATATCATCAGGCTACAAACAAAGAAAAGGGAGTTGAATTCTGACCTCACATTATGTACGCAGACAGCTATGAAGCACAGCACAGATACAGTAACTAATAGAAAATGGCAGTACCTTGGTAAGTAATTTCAATCATCACTTTATATAGAAACTGATATCCTTAAATAAAAATGCACACATTGCATTATCTTTGTTTTGCCTGTCAGTAGCATCTATGGATGCCACCCTTCTGAATTTGATTTGGACAGCTAGTTTTTAACTGCAAACTCTAGTAAAAAAGGACACCTGACAACCTTAAATGGCATTTGAATCTGAAGTCCAGTTACTGGGGGGGGTTGGAGGGGGCGCTTGATTGTTAACCTACGCCAGCCCCTGCCTTCTACCTGTAGGCAGATTCCTCGGCACAATCCAGAGAGTAACAGAGGGAGGAGGGAAGAGGAGCGAGTGACGGGGAGGGGAGAGATTTTTTTTGGGGGTGAGGGAAAGGCAGAAGAGGTTGGGCCTCTAGGGAAAAAGTGGAGAGAGGGCGGAGCTTTGAGGAGGAAGGCAGAGCAGAGGTGGGCGGGTAATGAGGCCCTGGAGTGCAGTTACCAGCTATTGGAAAGGTGACAATCCTGCTAAATATCATTTCAAATGTTTCAGTCCTGGAAGTTCTGAACTGGACTTGGAATTCTGACAATTCTCGGAATTGTACACAATGCTTGTAGGAGTGGGCGTTTGCATGTTTGCAGTTCCTAGTAGTAGCACTACGTGAATGAGCAGTTGTAATGATACCTAGAAGTGGTCTATTGCTGTTCCTATAAACACAGAAGAGAGCACTGAATACTGGAATTCAGACACTTTCTTTCTTTTCCATAGATGGTAGTAAGCAGTTTGACTAAGTATATCAATTTATTATAGTCCCAATCAAAGACGAAGCCAAGACCATAAAGTGGTTGAAAATGTCTTGGTGGATTATAAACATCTTCAGGCAAACAACATAAAATAATTATTCCATTCTGGACTGAAAATGCATAATACATAATAAAACAGGCAAATTAAAAACAAGCAATTTGACTGGTTAGTCAGACATCCTAGCTCTGTAATTTCATTTAAAAAGTATGGGGGAAAATATAATCATTATAATACTTCATCACTTTTCATGAAAGATTCAATTTAAGAGATTAGATTCACAAATAATTAGCATTCATTAGAATATATACAGAATATATACAGTAACAGTAATTAGTACAAAATACACACAAATCACTTATTACTCACAAAATAATCTAGGCAGTCTCAAATATCTGGCTATATTTTTTTCTGTTACAGAATGTAAACTGCAACCCACTTTTTTGGCAGAAAGCTCAGGTCATTTAAAGATTTAGGGTTCAACACTGCAGCTATGAAGATCTCCATTTAGTGTGGGTGACACAGGATCAGGACCATAACAATGGAATGTGTAAGAGTATCAAAGAAATTATTAAAACTTGCTGGCTAGTAAATATTTTCTTCATAGGCTATTTGGTTCGTGTTCTAAAATTAGGTACAGATTAGCCAGATTAAGCAAATTATTATTTACAAACTGGTAGTTTTTAAAACAATATTAAATCAAATTTCTTTCGAGCAATTCCACAGATAATAGGTTTAGCTGAGAGTGTGATGAATGAGACTAGTTCCCTTATCACTTAGAACTTTCACTGTAGTAATGCCATTTTTAAAAAAAAATTACAGTTTCCGCATAATAACCATTCATTACTATTCAGTGGCCATTCATAGCATGGGAATTAAACTGTCCAAATGGGAGATTTTAGTACAAAAGCCATATATGCCCTCTGCATAGTTTAAATGCCCTTTGCATCAGACAAAGAGCTGAGGGAAAGACCATGAAAGAGACCACTTTAATAAAACTTTTCTTACAATGTGGTGCAATGCTCAAAATGATATATCTGCAACAGTATGTGAAAACAGCTTACTGCTTTAAAACAGAGAAGTTATTACAGCTGGAGACCAATCATGTGATGTACATGGATTCTATGTTATATAAAGCGAGGATTGTGTTACACAGACACTGTTAAAATGCTGGCGTAGGTGTATTATTCAGAGGCTTTTGTTAGAGTTCCACAATGCTAAATGGAAAACTTTTTAGTTGTACAGAGATGCAGTAGGCCTGCAAAGGCATCTCTAGTTCTGGCTCATACTACCTCTCTCTCTCTCTCTCTCTCTCTCTCTCTCACTCACACACACACAGACGCCAACGTACACACACCATTTTAACAGCTACTGCACAATAAATACAAAATGCTACACAGAATTAAAACCACCCAGCAGATGATTACTTAAACCAATAAAGCACTGAATTTTCATAATATAAAGTTCATGGGGTGGGAAAATATTAATGAACACATATTCTACCTAGCACAAATGAGTTGCTGACCACAGGGGACATGCGTAGCTATACTTATATTGTATGAGCATTTGCTAAACTAAGAAATTATCTTCCACTAAGACATTCTGTTATTTAGAATCTCTATATACTTAAAATGAGGAAAATCAGTAGACTTTAAAAAAAAACCTTTTTGTATACACTTTGTTCTTAATTTACAGTTAAAAACAGGATGCAAAAGCTGTTTTGTATTAAATTACTTTAGGCACATAACACTTGTTTTGAAACTTGGTTGCCAAATGCAACTTAGCAGCTGTAGTTTCAATTATTTATTTCAACAGCATCCAGAGGCTCCAAATCAGGATCAGGTCCCAACTGTGCTAGGCATTCAAACGTTTGAATTATTTAAGATTATTGGAAAGGAGCTTGAAAGAATTGTGCTGTTGTTCTCCAATTATAGGAATTCACTTCCCAATTAAAAGTGGTGAGGAGTAAATTTGCATTGAGAGCCCTTTATCTGTTTTATATTCAGTACCTTTATCTTTAACTCTGACTTATTGTACTACTGTATTTCAGCAACTTACAGTAGTTGCCACGTGTAGTCCTGATACACTCCTTTAGGAAACTCAAACACTTACTATTCTTTAAAAACATTTACATCATGAATATTAAGATTGGATCTCTTCCTGAACCCTCTTAAGATGACTCTGCTGGCACTTAAGAAAATAAAATAAATTGGAAACTAGGTAATTTCTTCAAAAGGTCTACTCCACAGTCAGAAATCTTAGCCCAAGTAACTGTTATATTGTATATGAGAGGATAAAAAGGCACAGCATAGTGTTCTTGAAGATCAGCCGAAGTTTACCTCAACTTCTATTTTGAGTTAGCAAAAGACCAGCTCATTCACTTATAGTCCTCAAAGTGTTTAAGCTTTGGAGCCAAAAAAATATGGCATACCTACCTTAGAATGCAATTCTGCTCAACAGTGTTAGTTTTGTTTGTTAGTTCTCCATCTTCTCCTAAATCCTCAGCTGGCCTCCTTATTTCAACTGTGACTTCCTGCAAAGGGTTTATAACATATTAAGACACCAAGTCATCAAATTTCAGCCTTCTGAAAATCTATTATTATGGAACCTCTTATTTGTGGGTTTGCTCTGCTTAAGCATATGTAAAGTCAGTAACATAGCATGTCTTATGTTGGTTTGGCTTCAGGGCCGTATAGCATGCCATGTGACATCTTCTATGGCAACACAAACCTTGCTCTGCTCATGTTACTAATTTATCTCACTGGTCTAGAGGAAACATTTAAATATAATATTTAAAAACTTAGCAGCTTCTATTTGCCAAAACCAAATATTGTAAAAAGTATTGTAAGAAACATATCATTATTAGCATTTTAGTACATGCAAGCATCTGAGGGCTTCTGAACTTTCTGTGTGTTTCTGTTTCTCGGAAAAACACTTAACATTGAACTTCCAGAATTTTATTATCTCAGTATCTTCAAACAACCACATACAAAGTCTAACACTGTATTAGAAACTTGGAGTTCATGGGAAATACAATTGCACTGGGCCCTCAAGCCAACTAAATTACATATGTGAAACATGTAAAAGACCTTACATTTACTTTAAATCTCATCTGTGTTGTTATATCTATATATCTACAATGCACACAGTACTGTACTGTCCCAATGAGGTTCTGTGGATTTTTTTGGGATGGGAGAGAAAGATGCATTTGTTTTGTGCCATTCCAAGTTGCCTCCACTCAACTTGATACTAACAAAACAAATGCACGTATATTACAGGATTATTTCTACTGCTGGATAGGCAATAAAAGATGGAGTAATTTAGCTATTTCTGTCTTCTTCAGAATAAAAATTCTGCTTTTGGACACAGTCACTTGTAAGCTACAGCTCTGGAGATTTTATATACAGGTAACTCTTCCCCACATCACTCCAAAAGTCCTAGTGAAGTTTTTTGTTAAAACTAAAACCAAACTATGGATCAGGTGAGTTTTTCCCTAAAGAACCTCTTGTCTTGTCAAACTGCTTTTTGAAGTCTGACACCTGGATTTTTATCCCCAGGCAGAAGGAAACTGGAACATAGGAAATTAGATATGAAGGGGAAAGGAGGAAGACTGTTATAAACATGTGATACCCTAATTTTTTCAACTTTAATATTGTATATTTGCAGACAAGGCTTTTCAGGTCAAAAAGAGGGTGCCTTTCTCCTTCAGTAGCTTTACATGTGACACGAGGCAAGCTTGAAGCTTGAATATACTTTTAAAATAACAATCTCACAAGGGTTAGTCACTGAGGGTACGTCTACACTACAGCGCTAGTTCGAACTAACTTAGTTCGAATTAGTTAATTCGAACTAAGCTAGTTCGAACTAGCGCATCTAGAACTAAAAACTAGTTCGAACTAGCGTTTTGCTAGTTCGAACTAGTAAGTCCACATTGAGTGGACTCTGAACAGGGCTTAAGGATGGCCGGAAGCAGTGCCGGCAGGGCATAAAAGGAGGACTTAGAGCATGGAGATGCTGTCTCAGGCTAGCCGAGGGCTGCGCTTAAAGGGTCCCGACCCCCACCCCGGACACACAGTTCTAAGGGGTGCCCCGCTTGCAAAGAAGTTCTGGCTTGGAGTGCCCTGAGTGCCCACACTGGGCACATCACACCACTCGGCCATCAGCCCGGCTGCACTTGCCGCAGGCTGCCATCTGGGGAGAGGGAGTAATTGGGGGGCTGCAGGAGAGCTTCCACCCCCAGAAGCCCGCAGAGCCAGCCCAGTCCTCCCCATCGGGGGCTCGTACACCATTCCTCCCTCACCTCCTTCCACTTACCCTTCCCTAGCCCCCCTTCTTATTGATGTACAAAATAAAGATAACGTTTCTTCCAACATTGACTCTGTCTTTATTGAACAAAACTGGGGGAGACTGGGAAAAGGAGGTGGGAGAGGGGAAGAGAAAGGCTGGGAGAGGGGAGGGCAACTAACATGATCAGGGGTTGGGAACAGGTCCCAGATGAAGAAAGGCTACAGAGACTGGGTCTGTTCAGCTTAGAAAAGAGGAGATGGAGCGGGGACAGGATAGAGGTCTCTAAAAGCAGGGGTTGGGTGGAGAGGGTGCATTCAGAAAAGTTCTTCCTGAGTTCCCATAAAGAAGGACTAGAGGACACCAAAGGAAAGGAATGGGTAGCAGGCTTGAAACTAGTAAGAGAAAGTTGTTGTTCTTGACAAAGCAAATAGTTAACCTGTGGAACTCCTTGCTGCAGGAGGCTGTGAAGGCTACAACTAGAACAGAGTTTAAAGGGAAGTGAGATCAAGTCATGGAGGTTGGGTCCATGGAGTCCTATTAGCCAGAGGGTAGGAGTGGTGTCCCTGCCCAAAGTTTGTGGAAGGCTGGAGAGGGATGGCACGAGACAAATGGCTTGGTCATTGTCTTCGGTCCATCCCCTCCAGGGTCCCTAGGGTTGGCCGCTGTCGGCAGACAGGCTACTGGGCTAGATGGACCTTTGGTCTGACCCAGTACGGCCATTGTAAGCTCAGGGCTCAGTGTCGGGGGTCTCAGTGGACCCCCTTGATTTTCATGCACACCTGGTCCTGGGTGGCCAGGCTGGCAGCTCTCCTGCCCTAGACGGCCACTTTCCTGTGCCTAGTGCGGAGATCGTGGACGAGGTCCACGATGTCCGCACTAGCCCAGGAAGGTGCCCGCCTCTTGCGGTCCAGGGCAAGCTCCCGGGAGCCGCCAGCCTGGTCCCGGCAAGAGGGGGTGGGCTGGGGGGCATCGGGTGGGTGGCTCTGTGCCGTGCCAGGTGCAGGGTCTGCTAGCTGGGTGCTGGCAGGCTTGCACCTGGCACGGGCACCGTAGCCAGCCCGTGCCCCTTTAAGGGGTCCGGGGCCAGGAGGGGGGCATAGAGTTTCCCTGGTGTTGGCCAGAGTGGCCACCAGGGAAACCTGGGGAGGGCTAGCCTCCCACTAGTTCGAACTAAAGGGCTACACAGCCCTTAGTTCGAACTAGCTAGTTCGAACTAGGCGTTAGTCCTCGTAAAATGAGGTTTACCTAGTTCGAACTAAGCGCTCCACTAGTTCGATTCAAATTCGAACTAACGGAGCGCTAGTGTAGCACCTATTAAAGTTAGTTCGAACTAACGTCCGTTAGTTCGAACTAACTTTGTAGTGTAGACATACCCTGAGGGTATGTCTACACTACAAAGTTAGTTCGAACTAACAGACGTTAGTTCGAACTAATTTTCCTAGGCGCTACACTAGCGCTCCGTTAGTTCGAACTAATTCGAACTAACGGAGCGCTTAGTTCAAACTAGGTAAACCTCATTTTACGAGGACTAACGCCTAGTTCGAACTAGCTAGTTCGAACTAAGGGCTGTGTAGCCCTTTAGTTCGAACTAGTGGGAGGCTAGCCCTCCCCAGGTTTCCCTGGTGGCCACTCTGGCCAACACCAGGGAAACTCTATGCCCCCCTCCTGGCCCCGGACCCCTTAAAGGGGCACGGGCTGGCTACGGTGCCCGTGCCAGGTGCAAGCCTGCCAGCACCCAGCTAGCAGACCCTGCACCTGGCACGGCACAGAGCCACCCACCCGATGCCCCCCAGCCCACCCCCTCTTGCCGGGACCAGGCTGGCGGCTCCCGAGAGCTTGCCCTGGACCGCAAGAGGCGGGCGCCCGCCTGGGCTAGTGCGGACATCGTGGACCTCGTCCACGATCTCCGCACTAGGCACAGGAAAGTGGCCGGCTAAGGCAGGAGAGCTGCCAGCCTGGCCACCCAGGAGCAGGTGTGCATGAAAATCAAGGGGATCCACTGAGACCCCCGACCCTGAGCCCTGAGCTTACAATGGCCGTCCTGGGTCAGACCAAAGGTCCATCTAGCCCAGTAGCCTGTCTGCCGACAGCGGCCAACCCTAGGAATCCTGGAGGGGATGGACCGAAGACAGTGACCAAGCCATTTGTCTCGTGCCATCCCTCTCCAGCCTTCCACAAACCTTGAGCAGGGACACCACTCCTACCCCCTGGCTAATACCACTCCATGGACCCAACCTCCATGACTTGATCTCACTTCCCTTTAAACTCTGTTCCAGTTCTAGCCTTCACAGCCTCCTGCAGCAAGGAGTTCCACAGGTTAACTATTTGCTTTGTCAAGAACAACAACTTTCTCTTACTAGTTTCAAGCCTGCTACCCATTCCTTTCCTTTGGTGTCCTCTAGTCCTTCTTTATGGGAACTCAGGAAGAACTTTTCTGAATGCACCCTCTCCACCCAACCCCTGCTTTTAGAGACCTCTATCCTGTCCCCCCTCCGTCTCCTCTTTTCTAAGCTGAACAGTCCCAGTCTCTGTAGCCTTTCTTCATCTGGGACCTGTTCCCAACCCCTGATCATGTTAGTTGCCCTCCCCTCTCCCAGCCTTTCTCTTCCCCTCTCCCACCTCCTTTTCCCAGTCTCCCCCAGTTTTGTTCAATAAAGACAGAGTCAATGTTGGAAGAAACGTTATCTTTATTTTGTACATCAATAAGAAGGGGGGCTAGGGAAGGGTAAGTGGAAGAAGGTGAGGGAGGAATGGGGCACGGGCCCCCGATGGGGAGGACTGGGCTGGCTCTGCTGGCTTCTGGGGGTGGAAGCTCTCCTGCAGCCCCCCAATTGCCCCCTCTCCCCAGATGGCAGCCTGCGGCAAGTGCAGCTGGTCTGATGGCCGAGTGCTGTGATGTGCCCAGTGTGGGCACTCAGGGCAGTCCAAACCAGGACTGCTTTGCAAGCGGGGCACCCCTGAGAACTGTCTGTCCGGGGTGAGGGTTGGGTCCCTTTAAGCACAGCCCTCGGCTAGCCTGAGACAGCAGCTCCACGCTCTAAGTCCTAATCTGATGCCCTGCCGGCACTGCTTCCGGCCATCCTTAACCTCGGTTCAGGGTCCACTCAGGGTGGACATGCTAGTTTGAATTAGCAAAATGCTAATTCGAACTAGTTTTTAAGTCTAAATGCGCTAATTCGAATTAGCTTAGTTCGAATTAACTAATTCGAACTAAGTTAATTTGAATTAGTGCTATAGTGTAGACATACCCTGAGAGAGTCAAATAATGGTCGGGATTAGATGGTAATTATTTAATGACAATAGATAAAGAGGTTAAAACACATGTTTTTAGCCATTAAACCACAAATGCCAACATCAAAATATACCAAATATCCGCAAATCAAACTCTAAAAAAATTCTCAAGCAGCATTTTTCTTACTTTAAATTTCTTTTGTCATCAATGGAAATCTCTTTTTTGTTGGTTTGTGTGTATCCAGTGAAATAGACACTTATGTAGATTTACTACTAAAAACAGAATCTGCACAAGCTATCTATTTTAAAATGATGATCAAATTAATCAGTTTCTCTCCTCTTCCGTCATGCCAGTTACAATAGAAAAGTGACTTAACTGTTTAGCTCAGTGTATTTTGTCCCATGCTGAACTACTAATGCATCAAAAATGAGAAACCTTTTTATATGAGCTACCTGTAACAATATAATAACAATACTTTGTCTATGTTCTTTGACTATACTTGAACAGTTACACACACAATAACTTTTTTATTTCCTCTCTGTCACATTTTAAGGTAATTAAGAAGGGAATACAAAATCCTCTTACCTGTTTGTAGAAATCAGTAGAAGGAGATGACCTGGATCTCTCATGTGCGTACTGAGGATTCCCTTGCTGCTCATGGCTTACATCAAGGATGTTATCAGCTGAATGGTACTTTCCTGAACTCCTTGGCTCTAGAGGTTTTCTCTGCTCTTTCCAGGATGCCTGATATTCTGCAAAAGTTCCCAACCTCTGAGGCTGTTCCATTTTCATCACTTTGTCTGAAGATTTATGAGCTAGGTAATGGACATTATCTTTTGTAGCTCGTGTACTTTCAATTCCAAAAGAGGCTGCCCGAACCCTTCTGTCATACCATGGTGCCTCACCCTCATGTCCATGAGCTTTCTTATCAGACCGCTCAGGCAGACTGTAGGGAGTTTGTTTCTGTGCAGACTTACGATACGTGGGTTTACTCGTTTCTTCAAAGAACTTCCACTTATCTGCAAAAGAGCCCAGGGCTTCATTGGATGTATTTGGGCGGCAGTGGGAATGGCAGTCATCTTCAGACACCCCCACTTCATTCATCTTTTCTGGTTCAGAGTAAGACTTCAGTTTTTGTTCTGCTGTGAACCTCTTCCTAGCGCCAATGCGGGAAATATGATGAGTGCCACTCCCTGATGAGTTTGGTTTAGCCTGCATAGCCTCAAGAAATTCTGACACATCTTCAGAAACCCACGCCAATGAAGAGTTGCAATTATTTGTCTTCCGTTCCGGTGATCTGGGTAGATAATCAACAGGGCTAGGTTCCAAATCCCGCCGTTTGAAAGAAGTAGCCTTCAGGACCCTGGCTTGAGCCTCCTTCAGGTGATCTGTGTAGGAACTGGTAAAAGAGCTCTCCGAAGGTGTGTTTAAGTTCTCCACTGAATCTGGTTTCCAGTTTTCAGTGTACTCTTCTGTTTCACTCGACCCTACTAAGGTAGCAGTGCTTTTGCTTTTCTGCAGCTTGGCTCGCCTCATTTGGATCTCATTTCTCAGGGTTGTTGCAAAGCGATCACTCCTGCGGGTCTGCTTAGCCATATGAGTATCAAAGGCGGGCTGTCTCTCCATTCCAGGTTCCAAGCAGTTGCCAGACTGGCTTTTTCCTTCCTGGGCTAAGGAATGTAAGATGGGGGTCTTCTGAGCAGAAATCTTACTACACTCTTCTGGTTGCCCCCTCATATCTTTTTGGGTAGCTCTGTGTTCAGTGACAGGGACACAGCTCTTTGCACACTCCTGCTGGTTGGCATTTTCTTCCAAACTGCCATCAAAGCTTTTTTTTTTTAGCAGCTTTTTTAGTATAACTTATTTTTTTAGGCTCTTCCACTAGAGTAGACTTAACATCTCCTCCATTGTCTACTATGTAGTGTCCACTCTTCTCATGCCCTTCTAGCAAAGGCTCGACCAGTTGTTGTGGTAAATAGTATTTTGGTTTTTGGACCATTGTGACTACTGCAGGATTTTCATTAGATCCATCAGCCCCTATTCCAGATTTCCAACATTCATCCTTAAGCTGTACTGGCCTTGAGCTTCCCTGGGCAGGCTGTTTTGCTGTGACGCAATAATAACGATTCTGCACAGTGTTGTCCAACTTCTGTTCAGCAGCACTGTTACTAGCAGAAGTGTTGAGCATTCTAGCTTGATTTGGACTGTAGCAGTGAAAGTGATTGGCAGGTAGCTCTTTATTGTCCCCATAAGAGGAAACATGCCGGTGCTCTTTAGGTGAAGTCGAAGCTCTTGCATGGTGAAAGAAAGTGCTTTCATCGCTGTATTGGCGCTGGTGGTGGTAACCGTAAGCAGGCTGTGCAAACCGAACATCAGTGCTGGACAAAGAGGACTGCAGTCTGTTAGCATTTCCTGAATTGTTGTGATACCTTTCACCAGCAGAGGACAAATTGTAGTCCAGACTAGTGTCAGATTTATAGTTGGAATTATTGATCCTCTTTCCATCTGCACATCTGTCACTTGTCCGAACAGGTCTTCTTGGTTGTTCTGCAGTTTCTGATTTCCAGTCCCTCCTGTGCTGAGACTGGTTCAGAGCTGTAAAGTGCTGAGTGCTGGCCTCCTCCGAGTACACTGAACCATGGGCCTTCTCGTGGCCTTTGGTAATAGCAAAGCTGTCACTACGGAGAGGTGGTAGTGGTGGAGGAGGGGAGGATGATTTTTTTTCAGGAACATGCCAAATAGGTCCAACTCTTGATCTTCCACTGCCAGAAGGCTTGGAGTCCGGCTGTTCCTCCAGTCTAGGACTCTTGCTAGTCTCATATTGAATGGGAAGTGGCAAGAATCCAGGTTTGTCCTCCAGCCCACTGTTATTCATGAACTGGCCAGCCTTGCTGTTTCCATGCTTTGCAGTGTCCCAGTGGCCTACTTTGTACAGCATGTTCTCCACTGAAGCAGCATCCATGTTGGACAGAGTGTGATCAGGGGTACTCGAACTAGTAGAGAAAGAGCCATAGGCAGAATCCCGCTTGCTTTGGTTCCCTAGATGATCAATGCTGTTGTTGGACTTCGCATATTGGGATGTTTGGAGAGAGTGATCCCAGCTGTCCATACTTCCCAGGGAACTGAATCGTTCAGATGTGCGATGCAGATTTGACTGATCCCATGAGTTGGACAGGTCATGAGAGGAGGAGCTGAAACAGAAGAACAGACAATACCATCAGCTGTAAGTTAATATAGCTATAGTAATTAAGCTGATTTTAAACAGGGGAGTTGGTACAATCCATCCACATAGCAATTATCAGAGAGAAACATGAGCATGTCTCCTAGTGGTTTATCTTTCTCTCTCCTCCACAATTAACTTTGCACCTGAATTTCAGCAACCGTGTCTTAAGTTTATCTTCCTGCACAACAGGCATAATGAGGTATAAGTAAATTTACTTCTCCGAGAAACACCCCTTGTGTAAGATCATGCTGACATTCAAAGAAAAGTCTGACATCCCTCTTTTATCCCCTTCTCTTGATACCAAACCTCAACATTTCACATTTACTTTCTCTCAAACTACCAGCAATCCTATCCCCTCTCACCCCATTGCCTTCTCCTCTTTCTTGCTCCTCCTCCCTTGCCTGTTTCCTTCACAAAATGTCACCCTCAGTCCCACCTGCTTCTCCACACAGAGCTCCACCCTTCACTTCTAAAGTACAATGTGCTGCTTGGAACCACTATCACCAATCCCTCAGTTAGCATGTACCCTCCCTCTATGTACCCTCTCCCTTTCAACACAAAGGTTTCAACTACCACCGTTTTGTCAGTAACTTGCAAATCTATCACACCGCTTCACTCCCTCCTCCTCATCCTGCAACTCAGCACAGCTTTTCCAACATCTCTTCCTAGGAGTTCTGCTGTCAACTTCAGTTTAACATGGCCAGTGCTCAACTCCTGGCCTTTCCTCCCAAAAATTGTCTGCTCTCCCTGTCTGTCATGGGTAACACAACCACCATCTTCCAAGTCACTCAGGCCTTCAGCATTGCCCTCTCTCTTACTCTTCAGACTGCTCCCAAAGTTTGCTGCTTCTTCCTTTATAACCTCGCATTTTGCCCAGCTGGAATTTTTACCAAGGCTCGTGTTTCTTACATTGGTCACTGTTATCTCCTCCCCTCTGACTCCGTGACATCAACTCTAATCCACACAAAACACAGCTACTAAGTTTATCTTCCTGCCCACTGCTCTGACCACATCTTTGACCTCTAATATTAGCTCTTCATGCTTCCCTGCAATTAATTCAATGAATTCCTTGAATTCAAGGTCCTTCACAACTTTTCCCATCCCTACCTTTCCACTTGCCATTTATCACATTGCTTTCCATACCTCTGCCACTTGGCATCATCAGCACATTTATATTTGTGCCTTCTTCCACCTAGGTTGTCCCCCTAGAATCAAACAGAGAGGCTATTGCCTTGTCCTCCTTTAAATTGCTTCTCAAGACAATTTTCTGCCACAATGTCGAGAAGAAGTAAGCTATTCTACAATGGCTGTTTGATGATCAGACAAGGATAGATGACAGTTAAGCCATGCTAGTTTTTAATAGCAAAATTTACATGATATAAACCAAACTGTATATATTGGACTGTATCTATTTCTCCCACACTTGGTTACTTTTCTTGAGATAAGGAACTACACACATGTTTGTACCAGCCCCAGTATAGCAGAGCCCCAGTCCTGGCTGGATGCTATTGTAATACATCTATTAGAATAAAAGTAATTATGGAAAATTGGTCTGAAATCAACAAGATGAAATTCAATAGAGACAAACACAAAGTATCACTCTTAAGAAGGAAAAATCAAATGTACAATTACAAAAGAGGGAACAACTGGCTAAGTAGCTGAAAAGGCTCTGGAGGTTGCAATGGATCACAAATTGACTATGAGTTAACAATATGATTCAGTTATGAAAAAGGCTAATTTCAACAGGAATGTCACATGTATGAGCCAGGAAGTAACTGTCCTGCTCAACTCAGCACTGGTGAGGCTCTGATGAAGTACTGTGTCCAAATCTGGGTACCACAAAAGATGTGAACAAATTAGAGAGAGAGTCCAGAAGAGAGCAACAGAAAACACACACACACACACACACACACACACACACAGAAAACCTGATTTATGTGGAAAGGATTAAAAACGTTTACTTTTGAGGAACGAAGACTAAGGGGGGGGGGCTTGCTAATAGTCTTCATATATGTTAAGGCTGTTGTAAAGAGGAGATTACCGTAAAATCTCAAGTAAAATGCATACTTTTTTTCCGGGTTATTTAGCGTCAAAGTAGGGGTGCGCATTATACATAGGAGCTATATTTTAAAGTTTTATTTTGGCAGAAGTCGATGAGCCTGTAAGTAGCCCCAGGCTGGGGAACTCCCCCTCCCCTCCGCAGAGAAACTTTCCCACTACAGCACCCTGTCAGGCTCCCAGACAAGGCAAGGAGTCAGCAGTGCTGCCAGGCTGCAGCGCCCTGGCTCGCTGCCTGCCTGATGCTCCTTCAGGCTGCGCCCGGGGGTCCCCATGGCAGGCGCAAGCTCGGCGTGGCGTGCGGGCAGTTGCCTGGGAGCACTGGGGTCAGGTTTCAAACTCTGCCGCTGGCTCCCCGGGCTGCGTGCGTGTTTCCCAGCGAGCCTGCAGGTGGGAGTGGCACATCCCTCCCTCCCGCTCTTCTGCAGCTTGGGGCCACCTCCTGGAAGCGGGTGAGGCTGGGCTTGGTGCTGGCGGGTCGGCTCCTGGCCTTTTTAAAGGAAAATGTCTGAGGTAAGCTCGATGTATAATGGGGTGCATATTACATATAGGAGTTCAGTTTTTTTCATTATCCTAAGTTTCAAAAGTTGGGGTGCGCATTATACTCGAGATTTTACGGTAATTGTATTTCACATATACTGAAGGCATGATAAGAAGTAATGAAAAAGGGATGTTTATCTTAGGTATTGGGAAAACCTTCTTCACTATAAGGATAGTTAAACTTTATCATAGGCTTCTAAGGGAGGTTGTGGAACCCCATCGCTGGAGGTTAAAAAAACCAGTTTGCACAGACACCTGTCAAAAAAGATCATGGGCTGGGCTGAACTTGATGATCTTTCAATGCTCCTTGAAGCCCTAACTTTCTATGTATTATAAGCTTTGAGATTCTTCAATGAAAGGCACTACAGAAGTTCAGAAGGAAGAACAAATATACCTACGTGCGTATATAGCAGAGTGAAATTAACCCAGACTCTGGCCAGATTTTGCAATGCTTCTCAGAATCCCAGAATTTTGACAACAAAACTGTAAAAAAAAGCCCTGTCAATTTGTAGAAACGCTTAGGAAAGCGAAGAGTAGGAGCAGAGGCAGGCACTTAAGTGAAGAACAGGCTAAAATAGCAGAGATGACTAGGTTCCCTGCTTCTCCTCACAAAGTGAGAGGGCAGAGGAGATGTGCGATATAGGAGATCTACTCTATTTTTCCATAACAATAAAGCTGTGGATGAGAAGCCAAAGACCTCCCTACACTCTGAGGGAGCTAAGCAGCATGGGGGGGAGGGGGGGGGGAGGGAGAGAAAGAAGGTTCCTTCTTTTTCTTTCCAGTAGCTAGAGAGATGAAGTGTCAAACTTATCAGACATTGCTAGTCAAAGACTGATATTGAAGTGAATGATTTCTCACACAAAAGACAGTACCTTGATAGAAATTCCAGCAGTTACACTTCTCTATAACTGCAACTACTAAATAAAGTGTCTGTCAAACTTTTGTAACACATGCAGGCACACAGTGGAAGCTAATGGTGAAATTACACAGCTTAATGGACACTCTTGTATAATTTAGATAGAACAGAATTCCTCTCTTTATCCAGAAGTTTAAATGAAAATGAACACCCCTTTTTAGGTGCCAGGCAAAACGAGAGGATGCATCATCAAGAGGTAGACAAATATAATTTGTAACAGTCCCTCTGCCAAGAAAATGTTCTAATGTGAAGATGTGGGGGGAGCATCACAATGGTAGGGATTTTTTATAATAAAAATTAGTGTCTGTATTACTTTAAGGGCTGAATGCAGCTATTTAAAAAAACAACAGGGAGCATTTAGAAAGATCTTATTATAGATTCATAAGACTAAATGCTAAAGTAAGGAGGAAAGGGGCTGTATCACAAGGTATTAGGGAGTTATGATGGAGAATGTTCAGCAATAAAGTACAGAAACCCAAGACAGCTTTGTTACTTAGGAATGTATCCCAGAATAACTTCCTCTAATTCCTAGCATAACTATGCTGCAAAGGGGAAATAATTGAGAGGAAAGTAACATTTTTATGAGGTTTGTTGCTAAAAGAGTGTAATTTATGAGGAGGAAACTAATAGATCATAGCATGCTCTACTAAAAAAATGCAAAGTTTAACGACCAAGACAAGGAAGCCAGGACTTCCATTACAGGGTTGAATGAGACCTGACAAATGTAAGTATTTTAACTATAGAAGGAGACAGCCATTTACTTTCCATTTTCTACTTGCTATGAACAAACATGTACTGTCGTGGAGATCAGATTATAGGAAGCAATTTCACTAATGGAACACCCAATATCTTAATGTCTAATAAAACAAAAATGCTTGTCCCCTCTAGCGAAGGTTTATATTGCTTTTCAAAAAATCCTGCATTCAAACAATAGCTCTGGCATTTTTCCATTTTACTGAAGATATTAGTGCATTTAGTATATCTTTCCTGCTGCCCTTAAAAAGATTTATGACACTAAAAAAAGTGGATGTTGAAAAGAAAAGCACAGCAAGAAGAAAAATAGCTTTCAGCTGCCTTTTATTTACATACATACTTAATACAATATATTTCTGAACTATACTATTAGTAGTTCTTCACTCACTTGTTGCCATATTGGGAATTCTCAATATTATCTTCACATTTTAAAACAATTTACAATATCAATGAACTCAAAAGATTGCAAATTCACGGTTTACAATCCCGAACAATATGAAGCACATTATTGTTCTCTTACCGTCAGAGCTTGGTACGTGCAGCTTAAACAGAAACTCACCTTGCATGATACCGGGAGTGCCAGGAAGGGCAGGCATTGGTTGAGGAGTGCTGTGACGTGGCTGGCTCAGGCTGATTCTCAGTGAATTTGGTTGCATGCCAGGAGTGGGGCCTGCAGGCTAGGTCATTTCTTCTGAAATGAAAGAGAGCACTTACTTTTAATGCAGATCTCCTAATAAGGTGGCATGCAGTGAAAGACACTGGGCAGCAAATCTAATTAACTTGAGACAGACAATACAGATGCAAAGTAAGTTTAAATTGCAATGTGCTATGCAATGCTCTACAAGTCAGTTTTGAAAAGATGCTAGGTTGCCTTCAAAAAACTTGACATGCAAACAATGAATCATTAATTCTATGCAAGGTTTGTATTTTTAAGACAGTAAATAAGTACTTAGAATTCATTCAGAACTCTAACTGTTCAAAGGGCTAGGGAGTTTTATGTCTCATTTTATAGCATAGCAACTCTAAGATTTTGTAAAGTTTGTTGCGTAGGTGTGTATGTGGGAAAGACTGTGGATTAAAAAAAAAAAAAAAAGAGATGAGGGACTGAAGGAAGGACAAAACCATGGATATTTTCATTTGATCCCAGGTTGTAAGGGTGACAGAAGCCTGACTTCTAACACACATCCAGTTCTGCTCTAGCATTCAAATACCTCAGAGCATCTGAAATAAACTGAAGTTTAAAGCTGTGTATCTGAAGTGTGCACCCAAGTAAAATCACTTACCTGTCAAATGTGCTAAAGAACAGCAGTTCCCATAGAAATCAATAGGAAATGTGGGCATTCTGCACCATTGAAAGTCAGATAATTTATCTAACAATATGTAGACAATATTCAACTTGTCTAAATATTGATTCAGATGCATAACTTTAGACATTCAAGTCCAAAACACCTAATTAATCACCTAAGAAATTCTAGACCCCCCTATTTACCAATTTAAGTAGTAAGTAGATTTTTGTCTTACTGAATCATTCTGTGAAACCATTTTCAACCTTAGTGCTTACATCCTATGACATCTTGAAAATTAATACTAATACTAGTACTACTAATAATGTCCTTAAGTGGAAGTGCAAATTATTATAATTAATGCTTACAACGCTCCTGTGATGTAGGTAAATATTATTGGCTGAAATTTCAGAGATAGTTTAGGTCATTCAAGACTCAACCCTTTTCAAAAGTGGCTGAGGCACTTTTAAGCCTAGGCCGTATTGAAAGTAGGGATGTAAAATAGGGATGTTAAAAGGTGGGTAATTGGATAAACATGTAACTCCTGAAAATCTCAGCAGTTATGTGGTTACCTGCATCTGCAGTGAGGGGTGCACACCGACTCTCATCTGCAGTCACGATCCCAGGGAGCTGGCTGCCGACCCCGCACTGCTGCCTTTGATACAGAGGCAGCAGCATGGGATGGCTAACCATTTACAGTAAACTTCCGATAATCCAGCACCTTTAGGACCCCGGGGGTGCCGGATTATCAGATATGCCGGACTATCAGAAGGGGGGGCTATGAGGGGTCTGGAGTGGGGTGGGAGGGGATGCCCAGGCCCCTCATAGCTCCCCCTTACGATAGTCCAGCTCTGCCGCAGCAGCTGAATCGGGGATGCCTGCAATACAGCAGCTGGGGTGCTGCCGGGTTGGTCCCGCAGTGCCAAGGGGCGGCGCTACGGCACCAACCCAGCAGCACTCCAGCTGCTCTTGGGGACGCCTGGGACAGAGCAGCTGGGGTACTGCCCGGTTGGTCCTGTAGTGCTGCCCCTCGGGGCTGCGGGACCAACCCGGCAGCACCCCAGCTGCTCTTGGGGACGCCTGGGGCAGAGCAGCTGGAGTGCTGCCGGGTTGGTCCCGCAGCACTAAAGGACAGCGCTGTGGGACCAATCCGGCAGGACCCCACCTGCTCTGCCCCAGGGGTCCCCGATTCAGCCGCTGCTGAAAACAGATCAGTGGCTGATTCCAGGAAGCCCGGGGCAGAGCTGCGAGACCAACCCCGCAGCATCCCAGCTGCTCTGCCCCAGGCGTCCGGATTCAGCCTGCTGGTGAAACTGACGCTGCTGGTCAGTTTCAGCGGCGGCTGAATCCCAACGCCTGGGACAAAGCAGCTGGGGTGCTGCCGGGTTGGTCCCGCAGCGCCACCCCTAGGCACTATGGGACCAACCCGGCAGCACCCCAGCTGCTCTGCCCCAGGGGTCCCCAAGTCAGCCGCTGCTGAAACAGATCAGCAGCTGCTCTGCCCCGGGCTTCCCGGAATCAGCCGCTGATCTGTTTCAGCAGCGGCTGAATCGGCGACCTCTGGGGCACAGCAGGTGGGGTCCTGCCGGGTTGGTCCCGCAGCGCCGTCCTTTGGCGCTGCGGGACCAACCCAGCAGCACTCCAGCTGCTCTGCCCCAGGCATCCCCAAGAGCAGCTGGGGTGCTGCCGGGTTGGTCCCGCAGCCCCGAGGGGCAGCGCTACGAGACCAACCCGGCAGCACCCCAGCTGCTCTGCTCCCAGCTTCCCCGATTCAGCTGCTGGTCAGTTTCAGCAGCAGCTGAATGGGGGAAGCCTGTCCCGCTGCCCCAGCACTTCCGGGTTCCTGATGGTTCCGGACCATCAGGAGTCCCGGAGAATTGGATGCCAGACTAATGGAGTTTTACTGTACATGGTTATCCTTTTCCTAATGTAAAATCCTATTCAACTGATTAACCAGTTATCCGTTACATTTAACCACCTGACCAAATAAGGGGCAATGCAGGGATCTGCTCCAGTCCCACTGGGCTGGAGTACCAGCCCTGCACACCAACACCAGGATGGAGCAGGGACTTCTTCAGACGACAGAAGCACCCCTTGCCTGCAGAAGGTGGGGAGCTGCCCCAGCCCCCACCGGTTAATGGTTAATCCATTAAGTGAGATGCTTACCAGTTAACGGGCTAGCTAGTTAACTTTTCACATCCCTAATGGAAAGTCAATGGGACTTCTGACAATTTTACCTAGCATGGGAAAGTAATCTTCCCAAGGTCACAAAGCTGCATCCAGAACCCAGAACTCATAACTTTGATCCTTTAACAGACAACTTTTCCTTCCCTTTTAACTAGATTATATCACTAAATTTTCAAATAAACCCAAGCTAAATATTTAACCATGCCTTTCTCCCTCAACATGGAAAAAAATCCCTTTTTTGAGGCTATTTGTGCAAACAGGCGATGCAAAAGGTTGAATCACATTCCTGTTAACTACCTTCCCATACAGTACATTAAGTATTTCCACAAGGCAGCTGTAGTTTGACAGAGAAATCCTGGGGCCATCTGGGACAACAGGGGCTTCTCTAATATTCCCAGAAATCTTATGCCCTAATAAATCTGTTAGTCGCTAAGGTGCCACAGGATGATGATGATTCTTTTTTTTTAACAGATACAGACTAACATGGCTACATCTCTGAGATTTTCCAGAAATCTTAGGCACTTTAGTAGGTTTTTGTTTATGGTTTTGGTGTGTTTTACTTGCTGCAATGAACAGAAGTAAATTAATTCTACTCAATTCTCTTTCCATAATGCCACATAGAGTTTTACTGCACTCTATCTCAGAAGCAATATGAAGAAAATAAGGAGCGATTTCCTCAGTTTATTCCGGTACTACTGATATTGGAGAAGTAAATTACCGTTATCTATTTTAGGGAAATTCATGACACCATACCTTTAGTGCTTCAGTTCTTCTATCAATGCCACAAAGAATTTAAAGTGTCTATGTCATGAGAAAATGAACATTTTAACACATATGACAAGTGAAACACAAGACTAGAAAACTACCACATCACAGACATTGGTGTAATGAGCAAATGGAAGTGGGAGGAGAGAACTTTCATACTGTTTCTTCTGTCATTCCTTTCAGCAAACGCAATCTGCCAAGGATAAGGAATGGGAATGATGCATTTTGTAAAACCAATACTATACCTCATGGAGCTTCTCAGGATCTTCGTCAGATAGCGCCTGGCCACATGAACATCATTTTCAGATGGCATTTTCTGTGCTACAATATCCACCATCACTTTCATCTTCCTGAGCAGCCAAGCAAGGAGAGGAATAGACTGGACTGAGCTGGGACGTGAGGCAAACTGAGTGGTGGAGAACTTTAGACCTTTGTTTCACATCTTTTATGCTTGTGCACAGATATGTTTTGCAAAAAAAAATGTTTAGCAATGGATTTGGAATTAAGTGAATCACCATATAAACAAAACTGACTAAGTTAAGAACATAAGAATGGCCATACTGGGTCAGACCAAAGGTCCATCCAGCCCAGTATCCTGTCTGCCGACAGCGGCCAACACCAGGTGTCCCAGAAGGAGTGAATTGAACAGGTAATGATCAAGCGATCTCTCTCCTGCCATGCATCTGCACCCTCTGGCAAACAAAAGCTAGGGATACCATTCCTTACTCATCCTGGCTAATAGCCATTATTGGACTTAACCTCCATAAATGTATCTAGTTCTCTTTAAACCCTGTTATAGTCCCAGCCTTCACAAGCTCCTCAGGCAAGGAGTTCCGCAGGTTGACTATGCGCTGTGTGAAGAACTTCCTTTTATTTGTTTTAAACTTGCTGCCTATTAATTTGATTTGGTGGCCCCTAGTTCTTATATTATGGGAACAAGTAAATAACTTCTCCTTATTCACTTTCCCTACACCACTTATGATTTTATATATCCACCCTTAGTCTCTTCTTTTCCAAGCTGAAAAGTCCTAGTCTCTTTAATCTCTCCTCATATGCGACCGGTTCCAAAACCCTAATCATTTTAGTTGCTCTTCTCTGAACCTTTTCTAATGCCAGTATATCTTTTTTGAGATGAGGAGACCACATCTGTACAGTATTCAAGATGTGGGAGTACCATGCATTTATATAAGGGCAATAAGATATTCTCCGTCTTATTCTCTATCCCTTTTTGAATGATTCCTAACATCCTGTTTGCTTTTTTGACTGCTGCTGCACACTGCGTGGATGTCTTCAGAGAACTATCCACAATGACTCCAAGATCTCGTTCCTGATTAGTTGTAGCTAATTTAGCCCCATCATATTGTATGTATAGTTGGGGTTATTTTTTCCAATGTGCATTACTGTACATTTATCCACACTAAATTTCATTTGCCATTTTGTTGCCCAATCACTTAGTTTTGGGCGATCTTTTTGAAGTTCTTCACAGTCTGCTTTGGTCTTCAAGGTAGTTAACATTTTAGTATCATCTGCAAACTTTGCCACCTCACTGTTTACCCCTTTCTCCAGATCATTTATGAATAAGTTGAACAGGATTGGTCCTAGGACTGACCCTTGGGAAACACCACTAGCTACCTCTCTCCATTCTGAAAATGTATAATTTATTCCTACCCTTTGTTTCCTGTCTTTTAACCAGTTATCAGTCCATCTTCCCTCTTATTCCATGACAACTTAATTTACGCAAGAGCCTCTGGTGAGGGACCTTGTCAAAGGTTTTCTGGAAATTTAAGTACACTATATCTACTGGATCCCCCTTGTCCACATTTTTGTTGACTCTTCAAAGAACTCTAATAGATTAGTAAGACATGATTTTCCTTTACAGAAACCATGTTGACTTTTGCCCAACAAGTTATGTTCTTCTAGGGGTCTGACAATTTTATTATTTACTAATGTTTCAACTGATTTGCTCAGTACTGACGTTAGACTTTCTGGTATGTAATTGCTGGGATTGCCTGTGAGCCATTTTAAAATATTGGCTCTCTTACATTAGCTATCTTTCAGTCATTGGATACAGAAGCTGATTTAAAGGAGAGGTTACAAACCATAGTTAATAGTTCTGCAATTTCACATTTGAGTTCTTTCAGAACTCTTGGCTGAATGTCATCTGGTCCTAGTGACATGTTACTGTTAAGTTTATCAATTAATTCCAAAGCCTCCTCTAATGATACTTCAATCTGTGACAAGTCCTCAGATTTGTCACGTACAAAGGACGGGTCAGGTTTGGGAATTTCCCTAACATCCTCAGCTGTGAAGACTGAAGTAAAGAATTCATGTAGTTTCTCCGTAATGACTTTATCATCTTCAAGTGCTCCTTTTGTATCTTGATCATCCAGGGGGGCCCACTGGTGATTTAGCAGGCTTCCTGCTTCTGATGTACTTAAAAAACATTTTATTACCTTTCGAGTTTTTGGTTAGCTGTTCTTCTAACTCCTTTTTGGCTTTTCTTATTACATGTTTACACTTAATTTGGCAGTGTTTATGCTCCTTTCTATTTACCTCACTAGGATCTGACTTCTACTTTTTAAAAGATGTCTTTTTATCTCACTGCTTCTTTTACATGGTTAAGCCAAGCCGTAGTGGCTCTTTTTTAGTTCTTTTATTTTGTTTTTTAATTTGGGGTATATATTTAATTTGGGCCTCTATTATGGTATCTTTGAAAAGTGTCCATGCAGCTTGCAGGGATTTTACTTTAGTCACTGTGCCTTTTAATGTCTGTTTAATTAAATCTCATTTCTGCATAGTTTCCCTTTCTGAAATTAAATGCCACAGTCTTGGGCTGCTGAGGTGTTCTTCCTACCACAGGAATGTTAAATGTTGTTATATTATGGTCACTATTTCCAAGCGGTCCTGTTATAGTTACCTCTTGGACCAGATCCTGCGCTCCACTCAGGACTAAATCGAGAATTGCTTCTCCTCTTGTGGGTTCCTGTACCAGCTGCTCCAAGAAGCAGTCATTTAAGGTATCAAGAAATTTTATCTCTGCAATTTGTCCTGAGGTGACATGTACCCAGTCAATATGGGGATAATTTATATCCCCCACTATTACTGAGATCGTTATTTTGATAGCCTCTCTAATCTCCCTTAGCATTTCATAGTCACTATCACTGTCCTGGTCAGGTGGTCAATAATAGATCCCTACTGTTATATTCTTATTAGAGCAGGGAATTACTATCCATCGAGAGTCTATAGAACATGATGATTCATTTAAGATTTTTACTTCATTTGATTCTTAATTTTCTTTCACATATACTGCCATGCCCCTACCCGCACGATCTGTTCTGTCCTTCCAATATATTTTGTACCCTGGAATGACTGTGTCCCATTGATTGTCCTCACTCCACCAGATTTCTGTGATGCCTATTATATCAGTATCCTCCTTTAACACAAGGCACTCTAGTTTATCCATCTTATTTAGACTTTAATAATAGTCACTGTTTGTCTGCCCTTTTCTGATGTGTCAGATTCTGTTTTATGTGAATGTTTTTCGTCTGATCTGGCCCATACTTTATCCTCTTCTCCTGACTAAAACCTAGAGAATCTCTATCAATAGACTCTCCTCTAAGAGATGTCTCTGTCGGATCCACATGCTCTTCTGCACCAATCAGCTTTCCCTCATCTCTTGGTTTAAAATCTGCTCTGTAACTTTTTAAAATATTAAGTGTCAGCAATCTGGATCTACTTTGGTTTAGGTGGATCCCATCCTTCCTGTATAGGCTCCCCAAAAACTTGCCCCAGTTCCTTACAAACCCCGCCTTCCAACACCATCGTCTCATCCATGCATTGAGACTCTGAAGCTCTGCCTGCCTACCTGGTCCTGTGTGTAGAACTGGAAGCATTTCTGAGAATGCCACCATAGAGGTCCTAGATTTCAGTCTCTTTCCTAGCAGCCTAAGTTTGACCTCTAAGTTTGATATCTTTGCTACCCTTCCCTATGTCATTGGTACATGGGGAATAAGTTTATAAGAAGTTATTTTTTGGGTACAATCAGCGCAGGTTTACTGTATGCTTTCACAAAAAGCATGACTAGGAATCAATATACTACACATAGTTAAACATATAACAATTAGGAAGTGTTGGTGTTTGGCTATCTTATTGTCTTATGTTTATCACTTCCTGTTAGGGATCTGAACGAATAGGCATCTATTCGATTAACCAATAAGTCTAGTCCTATCAGTTAATCTAGTCGACTATTCACATCCCCCTCTTGCTGCCTCTGCCTCAGAAGCAGCAGGGGCGGGGGGCAGGAGGAAAGCAGGAGCTGATCTATTTTAGGCAAATTCATTACACTATACCTTTAGGCTGTGTCCAAATTATACCCCTCTGTCGGCAGAGGGATGTAAATTAGACTTATTGAAAGTGAAAATGAAGCGGGGATTTAAATATCCTGTGCTTCATTTGCATAATGGCAGCCGCTGCTTTTATTCGAAACAGGGCTTTTCGAAAAAAAAACCCAGCAGTTTAGACGGGGCATTTTTGACAGAAATGCCTCGTTTTGAAAGCTCCTGTACTCCTCAAAAAATTATTTGTTGAATCTTTTGAAACGGGACATTTCTTTTGAAAATGCCCCATCTAAACTGCCGGGTTTTTTTTTTTCAAAAAGCCCCGTTTCGAAAAAAGCGGCGGCCGCCATTATGCAAATGAAGTGCAGGATATTTAAATCCCCACTTCATTTGCACTTTCTATACGTCTAATTCACATCCCTCTGCCGACAAAGGGGTGTAATTTAGATGTAGCCATAGTGCTTCAGTTCTGCCATCAACGCAACAAAGAATTTAAAGTGCCTATATTATGAGAAAATGAACTTTTTAACACATATGACAAGTGAAATTCAAGACTAGAAAACTGGCTCCCCCCTGTTTTAAGCCAGATTCCCCAGCACTGGTTCCATGGTACCACCTGTTCTCCCTCCTCCCCCCCACCAAGGAGGTGCCAGCAGAGGCTGCTTTGCTCCCCGCCGCCAAGGAGGTGCTCTGCAGAGGCAGAAGGCAGGCAGCTGGTCTGTTCATGAAGCTGGTTTTTAAACTGGCTCCCCTTGCAGACCGACTCCCGCTTGGAACCCCACACTGCTGCATCTGATACAGAGGCAGCAATGCAGGGTAGCAGGGGGCTCCCTGGGTGTGTGGCCACAGCACACTGGCTGCCGGCCCACCTCCAGGGATTATAGAATAGTCAACTAATGGCATGAATTCTGAGTGGTTAGAATTCATGACGTTACTTGACTATGCTATTACCCAATAGCTAACACCTCTACTACCGGTACTCCAAACATGTTCTCTATTAATAAGACACAGCCTAATATAAAATTCATTCCAAAACAATCAGTTCAAATAAGTAAGAGAACTGGAATGAAAAAGGAAGACATTATAAAGCACATTAGAAAGATGGAAAAATTTGTAGGCAACGAAAGCTGTTGGAATCACACCAGCTAGATATTAGTACAATACTGCTGTATTAACTCTGAGTGACAGAATGAGAGCACCTAAACCTACAATCCAAGAAACCTCTGCAGAGTTAACGGAAGCATTAATAAAAGCATTCTACTGACTGCCTTTCTAAAAGTACTTTAAAAAAGAAAGCTGTCGCCATCTGTGACTACTTCTGGGAGAGAAAAATCATGTTACATGGTGGGAGTGGGGGGAAAAACTTCCCTATGTGCTAATAATATTTTTACATCACGAGAAGGAAAACTCGTACTGTGTGCAACACAGAACTGCACTTTAAATAACCTCTCTCACTCAACTTAACACCACTGCAATTTAGAGTTCAGAAGATAATTTCATTCTCGTATAGCCATGTATTAGTTTTATTAGTGTGCCCATTACAATTGAGGTTGAGTCCGCTCTGACCAGAGTTAATCAAGAATAAATGCAAAGAAATCAATGGAATTACAATGGTGCAAAGTATTGTTATGAGTGAGATCCAAATTAGTACCATACAGTTTGGATATACTCTAAATTAAGTCAGATGATATTAAATTAAAAGGGGAGTGATGGCCAGGCCCGCACCACTTCCTATAGCTCCCTTTGGCAGGGAAAGGTGAACTGCAGCCAACAGGAGCTTTAAGAGAGCAGGTAAATAAAGTATCTGGCAGCCTGCCCAGGGCTAACCCTAGTGAACCACATCCGATCCACGGGACATTTATTACCCACCCCTTTCTTATATTGTGATGTGCCCAGACTGCCTAGAAAGGCCAGAACCTGTACTTTGCTTTTTCTCTGAGACATATAACCAGTATATTGTCCACAATTATAAACAGGCTTGGAAGAATATGATTTTTTTTGTCAACTGATGATATCAATGCTTATTTTAAATTATTTTAATTTTCACCATTGTGCAAAATTGTGGCTGTGGGGGGAATCATACAACAGTGTAGGTCTGACATCAATTTAAACACAGCAGATGTTAAGAGTCAAAAAATTAAAGCTTTATAACCATTAAAACATGGTTTGTCAACATCACATGTCAAAATATATGAAGTAAATATTCCTTAAATCAAACTCTAATAAGCTCTCAAACAGCATTTTTCTTACTTTGCCTAGTGGGTTCATTTCTGTTGTTATTGATGGAAATATTTTTTCTTCCAATGTGCTTGCATGTAGTTACATTGAAATTCACCGATAAAAACCTAATCCTTCCAAGTCTAGTTATCAATTACCATGCAGCTTATTTTAAGAAAGCTATTTATTTTCAGGGTGAAAGCATTACAGAGAAAACATATTAAAACCATCGAAGAATCTACATGCATACTAAGATGCTTAACAGAGGTCACCCAAACTCCAATCTAGGATCTGATGGGTTTGGTCCTTCAAAACCCTCAAAAAGTGTTTTCTTCACACTTCATCTGGTTTAGATCCAGAAACAAGAAGGGAGAGATCAGAGAGTTTTTTATAGTGCTTGGGGCTTCGATCTGTTGTTTTCTGCAACAGTCATCAGCAAACAATGACCATCTCCTCTGGGCGAAGCTTCAAAAGGCTGTGGTTTTGCATAACCAGAGTTGGGGAATGTGCATTAACAACTGGGGAGTCCCCAAAATTCCACTTATTGTTCCATACTTGTCTGACACTTTTTCTACACATCTTGTGAACTCCCAGGTCTCACATCTGTCCTATCACCTCACTATAGATGTTAAATGCAATTCCAGCCACCAATAATAAAGTGATAGGGAATAGCCAGCATGGGTTTGTGAAGAACAAGTCATGCCAAACTAATCTGATAGCTTTCTATGTGGATAAGGGAGAAGCAGTGGATGTCATATACCTAGACTTTAGTAAGGCATTTGATACGGTCTTGCATGATATTCTTATTGATAAACTAGGCAAATATAACTTAGATAGGGCCACGATAAGGTGGGTGCATAATTGGCTGGATAACCATAGTCAGAGAGTTGTTGTTAACGGTTCTAAATCCTGCTGGAAAGGGATAACAAGTGGAGTTCCTCAAGGGTCTGTTTTGGGACCCGTACTGTTCAATATCTTCATCAATGATGTAGATATTGGGATAGAGAGTACGCTTATTAAGTTTGCAGATGATACCAAACTGGGTGGGGTTGCAACTTCTTTGGAGGATAGGGACATAATTCAAAATGACCTTAGCAAGTTAGAGAAATGGTCAGAGGTAAACAGGATGAAGTTTAATAAAGAGAAATGCAAAGTGCTCCACTTAGGAAGGAACAATCAGTTCCATACATACAAGATGGGAAGCGACTGTCTAGGAAGGAGCATGGCGGAAAGAGATCTAGGGGTCATAGTGGACCACAAGTTGAATATGAGTCAACAGTGTGATGCTGTTGTAAAAAAAGCAAATATGATTCTAGGTTGTATCAACAGGTGTGTTGTAAGCAAAACTCGTGAAGTCATTCTACCGCTCTACTTTGCACTAGTTAGGCCTCAGCTGGAGAACTGTGTCCAGTTCTGGGCGCCACATTTCAAGAAAGATGTGGAGAAATTGGAAAGGGTACAGAGAAGAGCGACAAGAATGATTAAAGATTTAGAGAACATGACCTATGAAGCCAGGCTTCATGAACTGGGCTTGTTTAGTTTGGAAAAAAGAAGATTAAGGGGGGACATGATAGCGGTTTTCAAATATCTAAAAGGGTGTCACAAGGAGGAAGGAGAAAATTTGTTCCTCTTGGTTTCTGAGGACAGGACAAGGAGTAATGGGCTTAAAGTGCAGCAGGGGAGGTTTAGATTGGACATTAGGAAAAAATTCCTAACTGTCAGGGTGGTCAAATATTGGAATAAATTGCCAAGGGAGGTGGTGGAATCTCCCTCTCTGGAGATATTTAAGAACAGGTTAGATAGACATCTGTCAGGGATGGTGTAGACGGAGCTTGGTCCTGCCTTGAGGGCGGGGGGCTGGACTCGATGACCTCTTGAGGTCCCTTCCAGTCCTATTATTCTATGATTCTATGAATAATACATAAATGTAACACAATAAAATATTTTAAGGATATTACAGGAAACTGTCATATCTGGCACATTGCCTAATTATGCCAAACTAAAAGGCCACTGTTAATACCTTATTCCACTTCTTTGCTCAGCAAAGAAAGTCACTAACGCCTGCCTGCTGACTTGTGCTTACAATGTAATGTCCAAGTGAGGCTGCAAATTTGTCAGTTTAAAAATTGAATCAGTTATATAAAACAGGCTATACGTTTCTAAAACTATCAATCAAGTAATGAAAGTTGTGTTTTCCAAGTTAATCTTTTAGTTACTCTCCAGCTCTCTAGTCATACTGTTTCCTTCCTCCACAGCTGGTGCTGACACACTCACATTGGCCATATTGAATCAATACAGATTTGACCTAGCACAAGAATAGGTTTATGGAACTCAAAGTCTGATAGAGTACTCCATTACTATGGAGTTTTAATTTAAAAATCGTGCCCTTGGAAGGCTCTTTCACATAGAAGTGAAGTGAAATGGATGGAACTTTGAGAAGGAAAATTGAGAATATCTTTATTCTCTGCAAAATATATAGTCTGTTCAGTCATTTATTTATTTTTTATTTATTTACCAACAATGTGGAATTCCAGTACGTGTTACAAGGTATACAGGCAGTCCCCGCACTTACGAACGGGGCTTTCTCTATCTTGTACGTAACCCGGGGACTGCCTGTAGTGTATAATGATATCTTTTGCTAAGGCTGCCCAAGAATTTGCATTCTGAAAGGTCTCCTTCAGCTGCTTATAATGTTGCCAAACTTTTACCATTTTAGCTGAAATTTGTCAAATTTGTTGCCAGTCCATACGCTAATTTTTGTTTTTAAGGAAAAAAATTTAAAGAAAAATAGTTCTGATATTTTTAAGAATTCTTGTGGGAGGAGAAAGGAGTACACAGTATCATAAAAGAAAATCTGAAATTAAAAACAAAAACAATGCCCCACCTCATAACACAGAAGATCCAGTTCTATCACCCCAGAAAAAAGAATGAGAAAATTGACATAAAAGTTTAAACTATTAAATACACAGATTACAAAAAAGCAATCATTCTAATCATCTATCAATCTATCTTTGTATGTAGCTTCCTCTTCTCCTAACTGAAAGCAAGGTCTGGTTTTGGCTGTGCCAGGAAACTGGAAGCCCCAGAGAAAGAACTGTTTTCCATAACTTGCAAAGGGAAGGGCTGCTGTTTGGAAGGATGTGATATGAGAGTTGCCACCAAGGGGAGGGGCAGTAAGACTGAAGGGGAGACCTAAGAAAATATTCAGGGACATTAATACTATAAAAGATCACTTTTCATGATTCTTAATGTTTTTCTTTTTAATCAAGATAAATAATCTGTTCTCTTAGTTTTGTTACAAGACAGAGATCACTGGCAGCTTTTGAAGTGAACTTCCTCCCTCTACTGGCTTTTAGACACCAGTAACATAGTCTAAGCATGTGCTCTCAAAGGGTCACAACATTTGGCACTCTCATGCTTGCCTGTGAGACAGTCCCAATAAAGCCAGCACCATGGAATGTCATCATGTACAGTCAGAGAGAGAAAAACACCATTCTTCGGCAGAATTTGACTCTCTGCTATTATCCCTCTCTGAAAAATATAGTCAACAGTGATAATCCGTACCTTTCCAAACTGCCCTTGCTTGATGTGTGTTCTTAATGTGGACTTGTAATCTTTTTCTCCCCATCCATGATATCAATACCAGGTCATTCATTCCATCTGCCAGCCTAAACAAATCACCTTTTCCCACATATGACCATATGTCTGAATTCTATATGCCTCACATCACCTCACATCTCATGAAAATCTATAACAATTCGTTGTTTAAAATAAAAGATAATTGTACTGCATGTGGCCAGCACAGGTGTTGACATTCACTACTGTGACCAACTGCTGGCTAAGCCAGAGCTCTGCCACTGTAGCCTGGAAGAAAAGGCTGATTGCAGACAGCTGAACAAGCCCAAGCCTAAAGGGCTAATGGAAGCAGCTGTGGGCCTTGTTAGCCAGAGGACTATATAAGGCAGAGGAAAGGGTCCAGGAGGGAGGAGCAATGAGCCAGGGTGTGGCTGAGTGTGTGCCCAGGCAGAAGGTGAAGGAAAGGTTTGCTGACCTGTAAACATTCTGTAAATAGAAGGTGGTGAGAAACTGACAATAAAGGCACAGGTGACTGCACCAAGAGAGGGTCTCTGACTAATCTGTGGACCAGAAGGCATCCCAGGGCAAGGGGCTGAGCGAGGACCTTGCAACACTACATATGAATGTTAATATGTAATATAGATATCTATGGCTAGGTGTATATATAGCAGTAAGCATCATTTACACATTGCTATTTGAAATATCAGGCCTGATAAAGTGCCATTTTAAGTACACAAAAAAAACTTCAATTGGATTCAATCAGCACTAGTTCCAGCCCATGAAGAACTGCACATTCTGCAATGATGTATAGTAAGTTTCTGAAATAAAAGAACTGTAATAAGGAACAGAAGGGCTAGAAACAGCTTTAAACGTGTAAATAAGTTTAGGTTCTGCAAGAAAATTTTGAACCTCAAATTTGAAAACTATTGAGTTTAGAGTGTGAACGACTGTTTGAGAATTCTGCAAGTTCTGTGTGTCAGTTCCTTTCAGGTTTAACAGGAAAGCACATATATTAAACTGCTGAACTTAGTTAAATCAGAGGATGGACCCTGGTTTCCATCCAGTTCTTCTTTTGCTGAGATCCTCTGCATCATTCTGTCCCTGCACTACTTCCATTTTAAAATTAGATTTTCCCAGATTCCAGTGCCAAAAGGGACTAACCATTGGAATCATCTAGTCTGATCGACAGTGATAACACAGGCCATAGAACTTTCCCAAAATAATTCCTACAGCATATCTTTTTGAAAAGTATCTAATCTTGATTTAAAGACTGCCAGTGCTGAAGAATCCACCACCACCCTTGGTAAACTGTTGCAATAGTTAATTACTTTCATTGAAAAAAATATAGTCCCATTTCCAGTAGGGATGTAAATCATTAGCCAGTTAATTTGTATGGGCTTAAGCAGCTTACCCCCACCTTAGGCAGGGTATGGTCCAGCTCCGCGATGCCCACCATAGGCAGAGGCTTCTCCAGCTGGCAGCCCCTGTCCATGACAAGTCTACTCCACCCCCCTCACCATAGGTTACATGCTGGCCGGCACTGCTCTCAGGGGGTATGTCTACACTACCTTCCTAGTTTGAACTAGGAGGGTAATGTAGGCATACCGCACTTGCCAATGAAGCCCAGGATTTGAATTTCCCGGGCTTCATTTGCATAAGCGGGGAGCCGCCATTTTTAAATCCCCGCTTGTTCGAACCCCGAGGTGTACCGGTAGTTCGGAATAGGAACCTAGTCCGAACTACCTAGTTCGAGCCCCGTGTAGCCGCGCTACACGGGGTTCGAACAAGCGGGGATTTAAAAATGGCGGCTCCCCGCTTATGCAAATGAAGCCCGGGAAATTCAAATCCCGGGCTTCATTGGCAAGTGCGGTATGCATACATTACCCCGCTAGTTCGAACTAGTGGGGTAGTGCAGACATACCCAGGGAGGCTTTGTTACAGGCTCTTCTCACCATCTCTTTCACTCTAAGCTAGTTATTTCTTTCTAGATGTATACATTTATATTTAGCCATATTAAAATACATATTGTTTGCTTATGTCCCGTTTATCCGATGCTGTTTCCTTTGCTTCCTTTCACCCTCTCCCATCTATAGAGTGATATCTGACAAGACAAAGGAAAAAAAGAAGCCCCTCACTGGGAATAAACTAATTAAAATAATTTCAGCTGCACATTATGATCTTTCCTGCCAATAGTGACTGTTGTCCAGCTGTCCATTACGGCTGTAAAATTTCAATTAGTCAATAAGGGCGCTTCCGCCTTCAAAGGGCTGTTGCTACACTTCGAAGGCGAAAGCACCGCAGGGACCACAGGCCCAGTGGGGGACTCAAGCAGTCCCCTGTTGGCCATGTGCTCCCTGAGATGTTTCAAAGCAGCAGCAACTCCAGGCTCCACACAGTGCTGCCGCTTTGAAACTCTGCGTGCAACCTGGGGCCAGCTAGGGACTCCCTGGCTGACCCTGGGCACCATATGGCGCTGCCACTTTGAAGCACCCCCTCCTTTGAAGCATTTGCTTATCCGTTAGTCGACTAATCATTCACATCCCTACTGTCCATTCCAGCCTTCTGTTGGGCTGAGCTCTGGCAATAGCATCCTGTTCACTGTTTTCTCCATATTATGTGGTGCACCTGTAAGCCATAGAACTGCAATTATATAATTAGTGAAGCTGCTACCTGTGATGTGAGGAGAAAGGGGATTTCAAGGAGTATACAGTACGCATTCCTCTTCTAACTGCTTTAAAAAGGGCAGATTTCTTCTTCTCTGCCTGATTTATTATTAGGATGAATGACAGAGTGAATAGAAAAATCATGTGTAGGTGAGGTTAAGTGGAAGGTGAGTCATTTGGGGATTGTTAAATAGTGGAAAACAAAATGCTTGGGTTTTATGCACCATTCATACACAGAATTTATAGCATAGTCCTGCTGAAGAATGGCTTCAGGGCCATTGTCTATGCAGACAGGGAAGCTATTATCTTCAGAGGGGAAAAAATAATGAATCTTTGCTTCTATAGTAACCACATCATCTTAAAGCATTGACACTGGATCCAGAGCTGAGAGCATACTACAGAACTGGCATAAAAAAATCTGGCAAGGAACTTCAAGTGTCGTAACTAGAGCCCAGCAAATCTGTGGCTATCTGGTTTATATCCATGGGTACCCACATCTGTGGATGTGGATATGAATATCCATGGCTTGTTTTTGCAGATTCGGATATGGATACATACTGGCTACGTCTAGACTGGCATGATTTTCCGCAAATGCTTTTAACGGAAAAATTTTCCGTTGAAAGCATTTGCGGAAAAGCGTGTCTAGATTGGCACGGATGCTTTTCCGCAAAAGAACTTTTTGCGGAAAAGCATCCGTGCCAATTTAGACACGCTTTTCCGCAAATGCTTTTAACGGAAAAATTTTCCGTTGAAAGCATTTGCGGAAAAGCGTGTCTAGATTGGCACGGATGCTTTTCCGAAAAAGAACTTTTTGCGGAAAAGCGTCCGTGCCATCTAGACGCGCTTTTCTGCAAAAAAGCCCCGATCGCCATTTTCGCGATCGGGGCTTTTTTGCGCAAAACAAATCTGAGCTGTCTACACTGGCCCTTTTGTGCAAAAGCTTTGCGCAAAAGGACTTTTGCCCGAACGGGCGCAGCATAGTATTTCCGCAAGAAGCACTGATTTCAGACAGCAGGAAGTCAGTGTTCCTTGCGGAAATTCAAGCAGCCAGTGTAGACAGCTGGCAGGTTTTTCCACAAAGGCAACTTGCCAGTCTAGATGCAGCCACTCTGTATTCGCACAGGGCTCTAGTCATAACATGTAGAATGCTAAAAACATAAAAAAGTAAAGTCTAATTGCGTAACTTTCAAGGTAACTGCAATCCCCCAAAATTTTAGATCACAAGTTTCAGTTAGATAGGTACATCACTGTATATGCACGCAGGTACGCGCGTGCATGTGTGCCAACCCAACCAATTAGCTTTTGGAGATTGCACAATATAATTTGTCTTCTACTGATGCATCTGTTTGAATAATTTGTGAAAGCATGAGATTTATGGTGTAAGACTGGGAGGATTTTGGTTTTGAATCTGTAAGTATGTAAACAGCTGTGTTTTATTAAATATACACATTGCAAGATCACCATCTTACCAGAGAAAAACAGTAATGGACGCAAGGATTTAAATTAGGAGGAAAATAGTAATGTTCAGTAAAGCTTTACCCACTACTCCAAACTTCTTATAGTCCCAAAATAACAAGATTTCTTTTCTGAAATGTTCAATAGTGAAATAATATCCCTATTTAACATTAGGATACTGACTCACCATTTCATGAACATTAATGGGATTAATGCATAGGTCTCATGTTTGGAACCTTACTAACTCTGCAGACAGACAACCGCAATATAAACACAACTGAGTCAACAGTCTCCTTTAGCTTGTCTAGAGAATACAGGTAAAATCCCATCCACATTACTAATTGTAACCATATTGTATACAGGTTTGAGTCAACAGTTTCCCAGACTGGGTTGCTCCGACAGCAAGGATGCATCTTAACATGGCCACAACCCTGTTCAAATTAAAACATCCACAACATTATAGTGGTTGGAAACTTAAACAAAAATATATATATAAATTCTGTAGAAATTAATATCATAAGAGATGTGTTGGTATTATTTTATGACCAATATTTACATAATCTGACCATTGCTTCTAGCCTTTTACAGGTTCAATTTTCAGCAACTGAATAATTAAATATAGGCTCCCAATTATGGGAATTCCTAATTAGGGAATTTAATCAGCACTTAGAAAATTGGGTTCAATGACGTGAGTGCAATACACATTTTACCTTCAAGATGAGAATGAAGAAAAAATACTTTAGTGACATTTTGTGGTCTCCAAAATTCATGTGTTTTGTGGTGGTTCCCATTCATCAGTTGCAATCAGTGTTAAGAATCTTTCAGTCTGGCACAATAATGAACTAAAGTTGAAATATTTGTTAAAATGACATGTGAGAGATTTAAAATGAGAGAGAAATCAAACTACCTAAGCCATTTTACAGTGCCAGGTAGGCCAAAGTGGCCAATGGAATAAAGAAATCAGTTCTGCCTCGTACGGTTTGATAGATGACATGCTCAGTAGAAGTGACCTTTTAGAAAGAGCCATGGGATTTAACAGCATTCCTTAAGTGACTAGTTCAATCTTTTTTATTCTAAGAACAAAAGTTATAAATCACCAAAAAAATCAAGTATTCTTATAGAATAAAAGTTACTATGAAAGTAGATTCCTTAAGATCCATAGGTAACATCTATGGATTACGAACATCAATGTCCGTTTATATAAGCAATAGGCAAAATAACAGAATGTGACTAAACCACAATTTTTTATAAATGTAATATGATTCACCTTCTCTCAGCTGTTTGTACGTGTATACTGTACTTTCTCATTACATAGATAGTACTGTCAGGCTTCAGATATATTGAAAGTATGGTGTAGACGATGACATTAGTCAGCTTCAAAACAATATATTAGCCAGCATGGACAATTATGAGTTACCGACTAAGAATGGACTCCATTTATTAGGCTACCAAAATACAGACATGGATTTAAAAGTACAGGAATTGCAGTCCTGAATGCTGGGGCAGTAAAAGCATTAAAGCTTCCCCCAAACAGAAAACTGGATTAATCAGACTCTAAGAACACAATAATCTTTTATGGCCTGCCAACTGGAGTCAATGGAAAAACTCAATGTACTTTGGATCAGGCCCTTATTCTGCACGTTGCTCACATAAAATAACAGCAACTCACAGGAGCTGACTAAATAATATGGATATATAAGAAGCAACATCCAAGTGAGACAAACTCATTTCAGCTCCTAACAGAAAGAAGCTTCACTACCCCTTTTAGTTTAAGGATTCTGTAGTGGGCTGTCTGCTTTATCTGGTCACCAATCAGCAGACACAAACAGTCTCATAGCCAGAATCACTGTTTGCCACCCCACACCTTCCCCTCCATGTTCTAGGAGGGAAGGAAGACATAATGATGGAGATGGTTAGAAAGAGACATCATACTGTCAAAACATATGACCTATGGACCAGAATTTTCATTTAAGATACATATTGAAAAGGATATCCACACGTTTCCAGTTCCGTCCTCACAGCATGTAATGTTATTTTTAAAGGCACCAATTCTCTTTTTAAGTTTTAAGTTTTTTAAAAAAAAAAGTCATGTCTGCTCGAAACAAGTCTGGCAACACTACAATCAACTGCGACATGCTAGTTCCCTGTGGTACTGTTTTGTTATAAATTCCCTTGAGTCCTTGTGCAAACTCTTGATTCTCTGAGGCTGCATGTGTTGGTGAACAATTAACGGCAAAGAAACCTCTTCTCTTATTGACACTGTACGAACAAATTCTGCAGAGTGAATCATTTCCAGTACTTAATACTTTAAATTTTACAAACATACTAATCCTCCTACTCACTTTGCCATGAGGACAGGTTAGAATGCTTGCATTTGCACTCTGGATTAAAAGATTCGCTGAGACCCCAGAAATCTAACAGCAGAGTTTTTCAAAAGTATCAATTGTAAACCAACCCAACATACTCCCTTACCGAACAGTAGGTGTTGCATCAGAGGCACATAACAAACTAAGGTCAGATCAGAGTGACAGATGGGAAGCATATTTGCAAGCAATAAGAAAACAGTTCCCTCGGTTTCTGAATCCTTTCCTTCACCTGTTGATTTCAAATAGACAATTCTATTATCATACAAAACAATATTTGAACCAAAAAGCTTTGGTCACAAATAAAAGCCCTGCATCACTTTTATATGCATGTTAATAATTTACAGCAAGACAACAAAATGCATCCATGAAAACAGTCACACAGGCAATTTACAACAACAACCTGTCACTGCACTAAAAGATTCCTCAATTAACCCAGCATCCCTGCTTCTTAACCTCTTATAAGCTGGCAGAAGAGCTCTTGACAGGCACAGGTTTCATAAGTACAGGTACATACCCTCTATCAGAACCAAGATATCATGTCTCTCGGTCTACAGTTGCCTAGGTGAAAACATATGCCTTTCTAGGGCACTTCCTCAATCTTTTCCAAACATCAATGCCTTTGATTAAAGATCTAACATGGCCTCCAGTAACATCTGTGCTAATCAATTCCTAGGCTTTGGGACTATCTTGTCAATGGACTATTCCAAAGAGCCAGTTCTGGAGGGGTGCAATGTTACATATAAGCTTGGTGCTTAATTTCTGCACAATCTATTTAAAAAACCACAGATTATATAATACAGGAGCTGACAATTTACTTCCATGGATTATGACGTGATCACATTATGGTGATGTAAAACTTAATTTTGTCTTCTGGCAAAGACATGCCACACTGTAGCCTAAGAGAATAAAACCCCTGCAGCCTTCTAAACAAAGACTGCCCTCCTCTTGTGGTAATCTGTGCCTGTGTGCAAGCTTGGTGGATATAATTAGATTCAGAAGGAAGTCTTATTACTGTACTACACTAAGAGGCAAACAGTGATTTTGATTAGTCAGACCCATGATTCTGCTGAATAATTCCTCATGAACAAGGCTTACTGCACTCGAGAGAGAAGGCTGAAGAGAGGTTAGAGGGGCAGTTCTGGAGAAGAATAACTAGATCACCAATTTAAACTGAGAGGTTTGAAACTACTGGTTTGAAGGCCACCTAGGGGGTGCGAATTTGCACAGTATCGAGCTTTTTCCA
This sequence comes from Pelodiscus sinensis, assembly GCF_052426305.1. NCBI lineage: Eukaryota > Metazoa > Chordata > Testudines > Trionychidae > Pelodiscus > Pelodiscus sinensis. The sequence continues at coordinate 221,234,864 of NC_143052.1, forward strand.
CATTGTTACAAAATTTAAGTGCCACATTCCTTCCTCTTATTGTTTTCTAAATTAACAAGTTAAACTGGGACAGTGACATAGAGATAACATACTATCTATCCAGCCCATCAGCAAGCCTGGATTCCTTATGCTAGTAGTTCTGTGACGGTTCTAGCTTTACCAAACAGTATGCCTTCTGTCTAATTATGCGGCAAAGCCTACTGGCTCCAAAAGCCCCTGCAACCATGGAGGCTTATTACTGCAGGGTTTCACTTTGGTTTGAGAATCATAAGCATGCTATGTTTTCCCACATACCTTCTTGCACATTTAAAATATTGTCCTGAAACCAGTTTCCCAGAAAAGGAGCTGGCTTGTGGTGATTTCAGTGATTTGAAGAAGAAGAATATGATGCAGCACACCATATTGCAACTTTTGCACGGCTCCTTACCGTAATTTTGAAACATTCAATTTTACAAACTCCTCCTCACTCCCTAATTAACGCACAGAACAGGTGATCTACTGTACTTGGTTTAATTTTTTGGCACTATTATTATCAAAAGGCCTGTACCATAAGTACACTTCTGATAAAAAGAGAGGAAAGCAGGGGGGGTGGAAGAGTCACTACGCTACTCATTTGTACAACTGTTATCCTGTAGTCGTTTCACAGGGAAAGCTCCAATGCACGTCAATCCACCTGTCTGTCCATCTGTTTGTTCAAGAACTCCTTCTAAACTGTAAGAGCTAGGACCACCAAATTCTGTATGCAGCTTCCTTTTATCCTAAACTTGAAACAAGGTCAGGGTTTGGTTGTGCCAGGAAAATGGGAAGGCTTCTCATGAATCCATACAGTAAAAAAAAAAAAAGAAACACCAGGTAGGTGAAAGGGGCTGGCTGGGAGTACCAGTCATCCAGAACTGCCTCAGCCCCAAGCCTCTCTCTCTCTCTCTCTCTCTCTCACACACATGGTGCCCTTTAGGGAGGGTGTGGGGGGGATGACCCCCCCACCCCAATGATTCATACGGGAACATTGCTGGCTGTTTGCCCATGCGCCCTGACGAAGAGTAAGTGCAGTCTGCTGCACTCCTTACTCTGGCTGGAGAGTGCAGGGGGCACTCTCCCCCAGGCTATGCTTGCTGGAGATGCAGTGGCCATGGAGAGAAGATTCTCATCTGGCTCCAATCTGATGCAGTGATGGAAGAAAGTTGGGATAGTTCTGTTTCTCTCTAGGGCAGCCTGCTTACGGAACCCCTCAACACCAACACCACCCCAGAACAATGATGAACATGAAGCATGTACTTTTTCATTTTATTTTCCATAAAAGAAAAATGAATTCAGTTAAGAACCCAGAATCAATCTTCTAGTATAATATATCAAAATAGCTGGATCAGTTATTAGTGAGAAAAAAAGTTACAGGAAGATCAGCTGTTTGCAAGCGTGTGTTTGCTGTAAATATAACCTATTAGTTACTGTGAAAACGTGAACGCCAGAATTTTCTTTCGATTTTTCTGAGTAATGTCTGTTTATTACATTTATTACAACGTTCTTGCATTGTACTTTTTAAAGCTGGACAAACACACATTACATAATAAACAGACTACTATGTAAGCAAAGTGCTTGTAATTCTTGGTTGACACAAACATGTAGACAGAGTGGAATGACCATTTTAAAGGCTAGTGCTGAACCTTGCCCCTTCAGATAGGGCCAAGGAGATTAGTATTTCATCTTAGATGCTGACAAGACTCTGAGCATTATGTCGTCCAAGAAGAAAATAAAGAATGGCAACCAGAGTTGTACTGGATTATGGTAATTTCAGGACAAAGCAAGCATTAAAAGAGCTCCAGATATACCCGGAAGTAGTCATAATCTTACTCTGTTAATTGTATCATTTGTTTAAAATATGAGATACATAATTCATCATTTGCCTGAATTCAAGTAATCAATAACACAACCAAGCACACATTCATCAGCCATCTTGGGCATGCTAAAGCATGCTCTGGCTAAATGTTATTGCATGGTTAGCTGAAAAAAAAAAAACAATTTGCAAACAGCAGGTAATATAAATATTAATTTGACAAAGAAAATACTTCTGATTAGGTAAGTTAAACCATTAACTGACCCTTGCCCGCAAACTCCAGTGGCAGCCGGCCATGCTGGCCCAGAGCAGCCTCAGCCAGGGAGGGGGCAGGTGGGCTGAGCAGTGCACTGGGTGGCAGACCCTAGGTTAAAGTGATTAACTGGATAAGGACTAGTGTTTAACCGATTAAGTGTTTTAACATCCCTAAATGTGATGTACTTATTTGATATGGATTTTAGTTACAGTTCCTAGGGCTACTAATTAAATATTTTTCCATCTGAAAATGCTGATTCAGCAAAACCAAATCACTTTGGCTTTTGACTAATTCTGGATTCTAACTGTGTGGAAAAAAGTTTAAAAATTTCCCATTTTGACATTTTCAAAAATGTTTTTCCATTGTAAGCAGCTTTTAGTTTCAAAAGTGTAGCTAATCTATACTACAAAGAGTTTTTTAAACATTAGGTAGAAACTGTAATGAAAAACAGCTTGAACTTCTCTATAACAGGACTCTAGTCCGGCAACACCCATGCTTTGATAGAACCACAGATGTTCCTGGACCAGAGAGTCCCGGTGGAGGGCCAGCTGCCAGGAGCCCTGCTGCAGGAGTCATTGCTGCCAAAGTCTCCAACCAAGACTGCCCAGAAACAGCTTCTAGCATGTGAATCACTCCCAACTTTGTCTGCGAGAGCTGAAACCAACCAGCCATGCCTTGGCTTTTAACAAGCTTAACATTTAGCACAGGATGACCCCAACACACTCCCTCTCCCCAGTGTATGTCCTGTACTGCCCAGCCTTCTCTTGGATAGTACAAAAACGTTAAGTCTGTTATTTAAGGGAATAATATGCACTAGGAATGTTAGATGTTGATTAATTCAATAATCAGGTAACCACATCAAAACTTAACAGTTACACAATTATTTGATAGTCTCGGGGGGGCAGGGCTGGCAGCCACTGTGTCCCTGGCCCTACTCCTGAGGAGCTCCCTGTTACCTTACACTGTTGCCTCTGTATCAGAGGCAGCAGCGCGGGGTGGCAGGCAGGAGCCAGATTGCAAGGGAAGCCGGTTTCACAGATAAGCTCCCACCTGGTACCCTAATACAGAGGCAGTAGTGCAGGGCAGTAGCAGCCCCTGTCTGCAGGGGGCCCAAGCTTCCTGCAGACAGAGGCTGCTCCATGGAAGTCTCCCTGTCTCTGCCCTCTGATAGAGGCATCAGTGTGGGGCTGAGGCAGGTGGCTCCGCAGAGGAGGTGCTTGTGGGCAGCTGGCTTTTAAGCTGGTTCTGCCCCAGCCCTGGAGCACCAGCTACTGCCTTCCACCCACCTGTGTGGGAGGTAGCAAGGGTAGGGCAGACAGCTCCATGCATATCGGCTCCTGCCTACCCCCCCTTCCCACGCTGCTTCCTCTGATAGAGAAGCAGCAGCAGCACAGGAGGTCGGGGAGAGAGTGGTTTGTGGGAACCAATATGCGGGGGCAGCCGGCTTGAAAGTTGGCTTCCTTCGTGTACTGGCTTCTCCCTTCCCCTGCCCCCCTCACCCTCCACGCTGCTACCTCTCTATCAGAGGCAATAGTGCTGGGGTGGGAGGAACAAGCAATTTTGCAGGATAGTGTTCATGGGGAGCCAGCTTAAAAAGATTTTTTGAGATTTTTCGAAAAAGCAGCTCGCTTTTTCGAAAGAGAGTCTAGACACTCTCTTTCGAAAAAGCCCTGTTTACATGCAATAGCGCCTTTTTTTGAAAGATGACAAAACCGCTTCGTTCTTTCAAATTACTGTCGACAGAACGTGGCGGTAGTCTAGATGCAGGTGAAGTTTTTTCGAAAAAAGGCTACTTTTTTTGAAAAAACCCTGTAGTCTAGACACACCCAAAGAGAGATTTTAAGTGAGCACAAGTAATAAGGCATAAAAATCAGACGTGGTTACAAGAAAAATTAAAGACAAAACATTTACTAGTGCTTAACAAACTATATTAGATTCAAAGCAAAGATTTTTCATTTCAGTAGTGTAAATGACCCAACTGTTTAGGTCAGGATCTCTCCCCAAGAGCCCAATGCCTACTTCATTTGTCTCTTCAGGTGCAGTAAACACAGTGGGCCAGGAGCGAGAGGGGTCTCTTGGGTAGTTTGTCCCAGCAAACACACAATCCTTCCTTTGTTTAGGATATACCCGACTTCTCCCTGGGCAGGGATGCAGGGTTTGGAACATGTGTTAATAACATCATGGGAGAATCTTAAAATTTTACAGTGTTGCCACATATATTTTACCGGGGCAATACTCATTAGTAAACTATGAGTTTCCAAATCATACCTTGCACGGCATACTTTATACAAACATTATTACAAGAGTGTGAAGGGTGTGAATTCCATTCCACCAACTTATAAGGAAGAAGGGGGAGGACGGAATGTTTCATCCTGATAGCCTAGAGCATTCTTAGACTGAGATCAGACTATCTCTAGGTTCACTGACAAACCACACAAACACATGAAGAAAACAACCTATTGGTTTTGTGTTAAAATATTGCAGAGGCGGGTAACCACCTAAGGTTTACAGCTGACTCACAGAGGTTTCCTTACCACCAGACTCGCCCACATCCTGTGTACGCTGAATGAATAACTTTCCACAGGACAAGAGAGACTACATACATCATCATCACATCAGAAATACTAAGAGTACTGTACAATTACATACAAACTTCAGGGGAAAGAAGAAAGGAAGTAGGAAAAGGAGATCAGGGACAGAAGGGGACTGTAAACACACACTTCATACACTGATATAGTTCTTGTAGATTTGATACAACTATAAAATTATTATGAGATACTTGCTAAGAGGCACCTAAGATTTTGCATTTTCAACAGAATGTCAGTTTAACAAATCCTTGTTTGGTTATAACAGATCGATAGAGACAAAAAAAAAAAGCTATAGAATTTTAATGTGCTAACTTGCTAGAAGATGAATGATATCAATCAGATTGCAATTACGTTTCATTCAAGACTTTCTTTGCACTAGTTTTAAAACACCTGAGATCACTGTTTCCCGTAAAGTGATCACTTGGGTAGTCACGCAGGAGAGATTCAAATGCGACATAGCTTATTAGCAGAGCACCCAGAGCCAGCAGCAAGTGTTTCTCCTGGCAGTGCACATCCACACTAGAGATGTTAAATTGCAGGTAATCAGCTAATTGCGTAGTCGATCGAATTTCCATTGACTACTTGATTAGTCGATAAGGGGGAAACTGTAGAGCCTCAGCAGGGTTAGTTCCCAGCCTGTGAGCTAATCCTGCTGCGGCTCTGCCTTTTAAATGTATTAAGAGCTGCAGAGGCGTATCTGAGGGACTGGGCGCAAGCCAGGAATCAGTTGATTCCTGGCTTGCGCCCAGTTCCCCTTGCTGCGCTTCTGCTTTTTAAATGTATTAAGAGTCGCCAGGCGGCTCTTATGACATTTAAAAAACAGAAGTGCAGTGGGGGGAGGGGGAAGAGAGATCAGGAGCAAGCCAGGATAGCTGATTCCCGGCTCTCTCCCAGTCCCCCCGCTGCACCTCTGCCTCTTTTGCCCTCCTGGAGACGGTGCTGGGGAGAACCAAGCCAGCTCCCTCCAGCATAAGCTTCTCCTGATAGAGGCAGCAAGGAAGGAAGTGACTAGTTGAATCACTACTCAAATACCCAATAAGCATATGCTTATCGGGTAGTCAACTAGTTGCTTACACCCCTAATCCACACGTGCCTCGGTGCACATAAAATTTATTCTGCACGTGGATGGAAAAAGAGGGAACATTGTCTGAGATCATCATTTAACTACATAGTTTAAACAGTTATTTTAAGTATCCTGAATAACGATGACTAAGCATGATTCGTTGGTTGCTGACCAACACTACTCAGGACAAATGCATTCTCACTTATTACACATAGCAGAGAAAGAGAGAGATACTTATGTTGCCTGACGTATCATTTTCCTAACATTAATCTTAAACATTTAAGAGATAACTGCTCAGTGTACTACCAGTGCCATGAAATAGGATACTATTACTAACAAAAATCCAATTAACCAAATGCAATTCTACATGTAGCACCTGCCAAGAGGGATAACAGAGAAAATTCTATGCATTACCTAACAAAATATTTCCAGTTTTTATTTCCAGCAATAAATCTCTCCCCCCATCCTGCCTAATGCACGAATAATAATTTACTACCAAATTAAACTTCTAAGAATATTTACATTTGGTTTAAACAAGTGAAATTCTTTATTTTTCTCTGGGTCCATCTCTCCTAATATTAGAATATTGCTGAGACCAGTTAATTAGTATAGTACAGGCAGTCCCCGGGGTTACATGGATCCGACTTACATCGGATCGCTACTTACAAACGGGGGGAGGCAACCCCACACTAGCTGCTTCCCCCCAGCAGACCAGGGAGACGCGAAGCTAGTGTCCCCCCACAGCAGATCAGGGAGACGCGGAGCGGCTTTTCTCAGCAGACACCTCAGCTTGAGAATAAAGGACTGAGGGAAGTGAGGTGTGGGAGAATAAAACTGAGTTTCCCCTACAATATGTACCAGTTCTGACTTACATACAAATTCAACTTAAGAACAAACTTACAGTCCCTATCTTGTACGTAACCCGGGGACTGCCTGTATGTCAGGAAAAGATTCTTAGCCTATATTTAAGGCAACTTATTTAAGAATAATTAATCTAAAATTTGGTTGGCCAACAAGGAAATATTTATTTTGTAGTCAAATAAATGATTTTAAAAAATTGTATAAATTGACCACCCAGGCCCTCCTTTAAGGACTAGTTGTTACTGAGATCTAACCTGTATTTAAAAATCCTGGGTAAGGTGACGGACTAGAGAAGAGACTTAAAATGGAAACCAGGCTCCTATCTTAATTTGCTTATAAAATAAAATAGCTGTGCAAGATACTGCAAACTTCACTGAAAAATAGTAAATACTTAGTCCTACACACTAAATACTTCTATGATGGCTCATTCACCATAGTATCTGAGAGCCTTTCAAAGATTAATGCATTTAAGCTCTTGACACCCCTTTGAGTTAGGAAAGTATTATTAGAGACACAAGAGAGAGTAGGTCAGTTGCTGAAGGTCACAGAGAAAGTCTGTGGCATTGCTGGAAATGGAATTCAAATGTCCAGGCAATGCTTTAACCACCAGACTTTCTCATCAATACCCCCAAAGTAAAGTATATGCTCACATTACAACTGAGGGAATAGAGGAGATCATTCTGCAGCTGTTTTGTTGTACCTACAAAGAAACTGAGGCAGGAAGCTAATTCCCATATTTGGTTTTGGGTTTGATACATTGGTGCAGCAACATACCCAGCGCGGAGTCCAGGTAAGCACTGCATCTAGCAGGCAATAATTCAAATTTCAAATCATAACGTTTAAATGGAATGCAGTAGATCCCAGTACACAGTTCTTCCCCCCTGGTTCAGAGAGAACAATGCACACCAAGACTTAATTCCCTGAAGACTGCACTGTCTTACTAAACAGAAGGCTGTTCAAGAACTGTTTGACCTTTGAGCCAATCTTAGATCCCCTTTAACTAGGGCTGTCATTCCTCCCTCATCCTCTGAAGGTTATTCCTATATTTTGTTACAGGCTGTTTATCTAAACCAGATGCACACACATCTGTGGATGTTTGATACACACATCTCTTTTTGTTTGTAAGTAGCAATACATTATTCTTGAACTTTTAAAAGCCCCATCGTCACTTGGTCAAAGAAAATAATGCCCACCAGAGAGCGCTAGCAGCAAAGGACATCTAGTATTCCGAAAACATGGCTTGCAATCTAAATAAAATGCACCTATTAGCAAATCATCTAGTAACAAAGACCAACACTTTCAGAAGTAATTAGAGACTGAGTGACTCAATTTTTGAGCATTTAAGCTGAGACCTGTGAAAAGATCTTTAATTTTTAGAAAATGAATGCTCAGTGCTTTTTTTAAAATATACTATTAGAGCCTTTTAACAGATCTGAAAAACCAAGGCATCTAAAAAAACCCACATTTTTAGACATCTTGGCGTAATATCCTTATACCAAAATTTCTAACCTACTGAACTAAAAGTCAGTGCTACACACAAATGCTCCAACTCTTCATAAAGACAATTGTGGAGGGTTTGGGGGGAGGGTGTTCTTGTCTGTTCTCATGAAATAACCTACCCACTCTCCCACCTAATTAATTATTCAAATAAAAATGTTGCTAAAAATAAGCCAGTTAAAAAAATTCCTGTGTCTTTCCAGGAGCAGCAACTGGGATAGAAAGTATTTTCTAAGCAACCTAGTCTCTGAGTTCCTGTTTTTCTGTACTCCAGCTTCAAAACTCTTATCAAAAAGGAAGTGACATCTGAAAAGTATTCTAAAAACAGAACCAACTTACTATTTGAAAAGGGAGGGGGAAAAAACTGGCCATAGTTTAATTTCTCCCATCAAAGTCCCTAAATGGAAAGGAGGGGGAAAAGAAAAAGAAAAAACCTAAAATAGTTCTTCGCTGGACCCCAGTTACTACTGTTAATACTGAAACTGAAAAAGGCAATCACAACTTAGCAATATTCATAGCAAGACAGAGATCATAAAATGGCTACACCGCAACTTGGTCCTTACTAAGCTGCAGGTAGAATTGTACTTATTAGGTATGTGCACAGAACCTCACAATTCCAGTAGAAAGGAAGACTGCACACATACACAGATTGTTGTGCGCAGTGCAGTTGTAGCTGTGTATTGGTCCCAGGATATTGATCGATCAATTCAAGATAGCTAAAAATTCTTTGGGTGCCTTCCATTTTGAGATTAATACTACATAGGCAAGGCATTATAGACAGAGTTACTAAAGATGAAATCCTAACACCCCCTCCCCCCAAAAGCCAAGTCAGTGCAAGCTTTGCCATTGACTTCAGTGAGGAAGTTCACCCTAACTGTTTTCTTAAAAGGGAAGGAAAGATTCACTCAGCTCAGCTGGGCAGACTAGAGGAAGGGAACAAAATAACTTAATTTGTAAAGAGATTATCTGTTTTCTGCAAGGAGGCATTCAGTCGTCAATACTCCTGTCTGCGAAACTCACAAAAAATTATGATAAAACTTTAATAGTCCATCCAAGATCTGCCTCAGTGAGACAGATGAATACATCTAAATGACTCACGTAACAATGTGAGTTAAAAGACAGGAAACAAAGGGTAGAAATAAATGGTAAATTTTCAGAATGGAGAGGGGTAACTAGTGGTGTTCCCCCAAGGGTCAGTCCTGGGACCAATCCTGTTCAACTTATTCATAAATGATCTGGAGAAAGACGTAAGCAGGGAGGTGGTAAAGTTTGCAGATGACACTAAACTGTTTAAGATAGTCAAGAAAGAAGCAGACTGTGAAGAACTTCAAAAAGATCTCACCAAACTGAGTGAGTGGGCAACAAAATGGCAAATGAAATTTAATGTGGATAAGCGTAAAGTAATGCACGTTGGAAAAAATAACCCCAACCATACGTACAGTATGATGGGGGCTAATTTGGCTACGACAAATCAGGAAGGAGATCTTCGAGTTATCGTGGATAGTTCTCTGAAAACTTCCACACAGTGTGCAGTGGCAGTCAAAAAGGCAAATAGGATGTTAGGAATTATTAAGAAGGGGATAGAAAATAAGACACAGAATATCTTACTGCCCCTGTATAAAACTATGGTATGCCCACATCTTGAATACCGTGTACAGATGTGGTCTCCTCACCTCAAAAAAGATATTTTGGCCTTAGAAAGTGTTCAGAAAAGGGCAACTAAATTGATTAGGGGTTTCGAATGGGTCCCATATGAAGAGAGGTTAAAGCGACTGGGACTTTTCAGTTTAGAAAAGAGGAGACTAAGGGGGGATATGATAGAGGTATATCAAATCATGAGTGGTGTGGAGAGGGTGAATAAAGAAAAGTTATTTATTAGTTCCCATAATAGAAGAACTAGAGAACACCAAATGAAGTTAATGGGTAGCAGGTTTAAAACTAATAAAAGAAAGTTCTTCTTCACACAGCGCGTAGTCAACCTGTTGAACTCCTTGCCAGAGGAGGCTGTGAAGGCTAGGACTATAACAGAGTTTAAAGAGAAGCTAGATAATTTCATGGAGGTTAGGTCCATAAAAGGCTATTAGCCAGGGGATAGAAATGGTGTCCCTGGCCTCTGTTTGTCAGAGGCTGGAGAAGGATGGCAGGAGACAAATCGCTTGATCATTGTCTTCAGTCAACCCCCTCTGGAGCACCTGGTGCTGGCCACTGTTGGCAGACAGGCTTCTGGGATAGATGGACCTTTGGTCTGACCCAGTACGGCCATTCTTATGTTCTTATAATGTTGATTCTGGAATCTGCTATTTTTACAAAACAAAATATGATGGACAGGAGCAGTGCTGGCCAGCACCTGGTGACTAAAGGGTTAAACTTGAGTAGCTAGCAAGGGTGTTGAGCAGGGGGCCAGAAGAACCAATGGGATACAGTGTTGAAATCTGAATTGTATAAGGTACCTTGCCTGCTCTCTCTGTGGGAGTTCTAAGTTAAGGGCTGGAGGGAGCCGATGCAGTAAGCAGAACTATCATGCCTCCACGGAATTTAGAATCCATGGAAGTGGACTGGGTTCTGAAGGGCTCATGAGTAAATAAGGGGAAATATGTAGTTAGTCACAATCAGGATATTTTTCTTTGTTTTGGTTGTTTGGGTAAGCTTCTCTGTGTAAAATCCAAGTGTTTCCTTCCCTGTCATTCACTATTTAAGCTGTACCCAGAGATACAATGTTCTCTGTGTTTTAATTTGTTCTTCTTAGTTGCTCTGTAACACCTAGCAACCAAGTATACCTTTTTGTTGTGTTAATAAAATACTTTAAGGCGATGATTTGATTCTTGTGTCCTGGAAGGTAACAGGAGGTCTGTGTCTGTTTCTGCCTAACCTAACAGGTCAGCTATCAGAGATGCCGTTTGTTTTCTGTACTTTTTGTTTCTTTTTTCAAGCTCTCTTGTGGCAAAAGAAGGAAGGCATTCACGGGATCTTTCCTGTTTTTTTAGGGTTTAAATTACTTGATGATGATAGCCTATTTTTCCAAGCCAGTGCATTTGTGACTCTGGGGAGTCTTTTTTGGGGGTAAGCAGAGCCTATAGAGGCAAGGTATTTAAGGTCTTTTGCAGGTCCCCACCTTCTGCACTCAGAGTGCCAGAGTGGGGGAACAGCCCTGGCACAAAATACATAAATACATCTCAATTTTTTGAGTAAGTAAATGACTTTAAACAGTGATGTGATGGGAGTGGGAGAGAAGGGAGGGGAACCAGGCCCTTCATGGCCTGCTGCTGAAGGCCTCATGATCTTAGTAAATCCTGCCCCAAGAGGGAGTAAGTCAGGGAATATTTCCACAAGGGTGGGGTACCAGTGGGGCCGGGCCCATCTATCAGGATAACGTTCGCCCTGACTCTGCTTGAAGAGCACCTTGTGAACCAGTGGGAATGGAGGAAAGGCATACAGCAGGCTGGACAACCAAGGTCATGGAGCGGTGGGACAACCAGCAGTGGCTCCAAAACTTCCGCATGCAGAAGGCCACCTTTTTGGAGCTGTGTGCCTGGCTCACCCCTTCCCTCAGGGCTCAGGCACTCGCTCTCTCATTCTCTGTTTTGTGTGTTTGTTTCCTTCTGCAGGTTGCGAGGGCCATCAACTCCATCCTACTGCGCAGGGTCATCCGCTTGGAAAACCTGGACCCAATTATCACAGGATTTGCCTCCCTGGGGGTTCCCAAAGTTTCGTGGAACAATCGATGGAACCCATATTCCAATCTGCACACCATAACATCGAGCGGCCCAGTATACCAACCACAAGGGCTACTTCTCAATGGTGCTGCAGGCTCTGGTCAACCACCAGGGACAGTTTAGTGACATTTTCGTGGGGTGGTCAGGCAGGGCACATGACTTCCCCTGCTGTGGCTTTGCAGTCGGAGACGTGCAGATGCCACTGTGCATCATGGGAGATGTAGCCTAACCCCGATGCGGTGGCTGATAAAACCATATACCGGCCACCTGGACCCCAGCAAGGACCAATTTAACTCCCACCTCAGTCAGGTGAGGATGCAGGTGGAGTGTGCCTTCGGCCTCCTCAAGGCGTGGTTCAGGTTCCTCCTGACCCACCTGGAGGTGGGGGAGCACAACATCCCAGAGATCATCTCGGCATGTTGTGTCTTCCACAACATTGTGGAGAGGAAAGGGGAGGCCTTCCTACCTTTCCTGTGGTGGGTAGAGGCTGGCTGCGAAGGGAGACTCTTGGAGGGTGCCACTCCACGGCTGGCTTCCTACCATAAGGCTTGTCCAGGGTGACTGCAGCTTTAAGAGGTGCCAGGAGACAGGAACTATAGTGCTGTGATTACTTTGGATGGAGTGGCCTCCAGGGCACTTGTGTTATATCCTGGAGGCTTCTTCTTTCGGAAGAAAACCCTCTTCTGCGTCTACACACACCTTTTTCCAAAAGAGCTCTTTCAGAAAAGGAGTTCTTCCTCATAGAGGTTTACTGCTGTCAGAAAATCCCTTCATTCTTTTGACTTTTTGTCGAAAGAATATGATTGCAGTGTGAATATAACTGAAGTTTTTTCAGAAAAACTGACTTTTTTCCCAAAAAAAGCTCTGCAGTGTAGACATACCCTGGATTCTGGGTTGCTATAGGGCCTATGTGGCACCCAGCATAGCTCAGCATCCCTGAAATATGCTGAGTTAAATAGCAGCCTCCCCAATACTACTCATGGCTTACATCACTAGCTATAATGACTATAGTGACTCATGCTATGGGTCCCAAACCCTCTGACTACATCTCCATTCCTGGCCTTCCCACTGCAACAGGCTTTGAGGAGAGCCTATGCTGCCTATGCCACCCCACCCCAGTGCCTTCAGTGAGGAATACATGCCTGATTCCTCACAATGTACAAGGGGTCAGAATACCTCCTTTCAAGTGGATTTTAGGTGAGCAGAAGGCAATATCTAAACTGGATCTTAACCAGGACATCAGGATAAATGCATCCCTTACAAAATTGGTTATGGGATTTTTAATGGCAGGGCCTCTGTTTTACAGCTTATCAGGAAGACCACAACTCCAATTAAATGGTTATGTAAATGAGCGTGTTTCTATGCAGTGGTAAGTCCATGCAAATTGGACAGGTGTTCTTTGAACCCTCCTGGAAAGTGTTCTTGGGTTTGGTGTAGTTTGTTTGTTTTTATGATATATGCCAAACAAACAGGAGAGCAGGGTTGTAAAAATTATACTCACTCTCCTGGTCAGGGTTAGTATACACTACAAAAAATAGTGGAGGTTAAGCTGAGGTTAGCTAACACGTATCCACGCAGGCCTTGCTGTGTGTAACAATTTTAAAGCATATTGGCTAATATATTTTCTGACACAATGTATTTTTCCAGTGAAGACAACTCCTCATTGACATCGGTAAGCTCAGACATGACACTATCATAATGACAATAGTATTCTGATCCCACCAACTGAAGCTATGTCTACATTATGCAACTTTTAGCAACAGGGCTGTGTCAACACAGCCCTGTTGCTTAAAGTTGGTACACGTAAACACAGTTTGTTGGCACTTGCTGACAAAATAGTTCTAGCCCCCAGAAGCAGCTTTTGCTTTGTCGGCAGGAAAGCACTCCAAAGCAGTGCTCATGTTTGCATTTACCATGGCAAATTCATGGGTGCTTAACCCTTCACACTTCCCCAAGGACAAAAGTTGTGTCGATCAATTGCAAATGGAGAGACAGCCTGAATTAGTATCACCATTTCCAGTAACACTCTGGATTTTCTTTTGGGTGTTACATTTAAAGGAGCAACCTGGCCTAGCCCTGATTTGTTTAAGAGATCGCTGTCAGAGATGATATGACTGCAATATTTATGGACTTTGTGAAAACAAGGACAAACATTCCCGAAACAGTGGGAAACACAAAAATTTTATCTTCAAAACCAGAAGTTCAGTAATGGAAATTTAAACAAATGCTCCTAATACAACATCAGTGGGTACTATTTTATAATACACATTGTAAATTAATCCCAAGTTTTTTGTTGTCTCCCTCCCTCCCAACTCACAATGATACTTTCTTCTGGAGTCAACAGTGACTTTTCATACTTGGTAGAAAATACGGATGGGATTTAAAATAACCTCCTTTTGCAAGATGGGGGACTGGAATTATTTCTCACTAATCTAGTAGAAAGAAATAGTTTCATTTATATATGCTGTGAAAGTATTACTTTTAACTGGGTGTTTAGAAACTATCACAGTACATAACTGAAATATTTATTTTTAATCTCAGCATATATAAACTGGATCTGATGTTTTATAATACTTCAGGCCTCTCATCTACAGTGGGAAATAGCCCCACCTTCAGCAATGGAGTTAGCTAACTACAGACATAACTGCTCTAGTATAAAAAACAATGCCAAGCAAGGAAAACTTTGATCTGTGCTAGTATACAATGCTGCAAATCCTTGCCTTCTGTAAAAGTACATCTTTACATAAAATGCTTCAATATTTTGGGGTGGGGTTAAATTATTTGTCACAATTTAAATTGCAAATAAAAGTTACAAGTTAAGTAGTCTGGGGTACAGATGTAAAATCCCGATTATTCTGTTAACTGGTTAAATGTTAGGTTAACCTAACATTTGACAGGTTAACTAACTCAGCAGGATCCCAGGCACAGGACCGTTTCAGCCTATCAGCCCGGAGGGTTCCTGCTGCCAGCCGCATGAAGCTGGCTGCTGGTGCCAGTAAGGGTGATGCTCACTGGGTAACTGGTTAAGCATTCACATCTCTCATTTGGGATAAAATTTGTTTCAGTTTCAGTTATTTTAATTTCACTATTACAGCTGGTCCAAAATTTTTGTTCCAGGCTTTTAAAAAAAAAAAATGTATAGGCCTCTTTTAAAAATGCACGGGGAGAGGGGATTTGAAAGTTTGAAATTTTCTTTACTTACGTGAAAAAAACATTTTTTGCCTTCTTTCTTTGTTTTCTATCCCTTTTTTGAGTGGCGCTCCTCAACTGATGCATACTAAAAGTTGGCACGTGCAAACGTTATTTGTCAGCACTTTTGCAGACAAAATACTTCTAGCCCCCACAAGTGGCTTTTGCTTTGTTGGCAGAAGAGCATTGCGGCTGACAAAGCAGCATTTACACTTGCACTTGCTGTGGCAAAACTTTTCAGGTGTTTTTAAACACCTGTGAACAACAAAAGTTTTGTTGATCAGTTGCAAGTGTAGACACAGCGTTAGACACCTCTCATGATCAAAGTATTAGAGAACATCCTAAGTATTTCAAAACAAAATCTCCCGTGCTTTCTTCCTTCTGAGCCTGTCCAATGAATAAGTTGATTTAGTTTGCCAGTTTGTTTATAATTGCCTGAGAGAGACAGTGGGTGTGTTGGATGTCTGGAGTGGCTGGCACAACAGGGTTTGCAGGTTTACAACTGCCCCAAATGAACTGCATTTCATTATCAACTGAATTCCAAATTTTGGCCTGAGCAATGGCCTACCTATAGCACTACACAGGCGAGCCCATAGTGGAAGCGTATTCAGGTATTTGATATGTAGGAGCTAACTGGGATGTAATGTCTCAAAGGGGGTAGCCCTGTTAGTCTGTATCTACAAAAACAACTCTGATGGTGACGGGGAATGAGAAACGCAGAAACTCTTGTCAGTGAGTCATTCCTTAACAGTCTGTGCCTAAAATCACCCACCTTGAAAATGGATATGGAATTTGGGTAGTTCAGAGGGATGTTGAAAAGCTCAATGTCAGCAAAGCATTTCAAATCTGAAGTACAATTTCTAAGCTCCAAATTGTTACCATTAATAGCACCTCTCAAGTTTCTGCCACCCACATGGCAGCCAGCATGTCAGGGAAATATTTCAGAGTCTTTTGCCAGCAAACTCTGTCGTTTAATCTTCAGAATAACACTTCACATAAGTTGTTATTCATTATATGGTGTTTTTAAGATGAAAGAGATGAACTGAGGCACACCTGAATGCATGTGCACGTCAAGTTCCAGACTACTGTATACTATAAACATGGAAGTACATGAAAGCAACTCCAATCAATTAACAATGGGAAAACACAGAACACACCCAGAAGTATTCACTCCAAATATACAGAAAATCTTTTATCTGAAAAGAAAGTTAGTTACTCTCTAGCTAGTGGATATGTTTTTCCTGTTCTGTCAAGACCAGTATGTCACTTCCTCCAATTTTATGAAGAAATGTTTTACATAAGTTTCAAAATCAGTGATTCCACTTGAGAAAAATGAGGAAAGAGGCATGTTTACAATCGGAACTTCTGGGCTGGCTTAAGTCACAGATGTCTTTATCACTAGGCTGAGCACTACAGCTAAATAACAAAAAAAGAATGCTGCCTGTAGAAAGCCAATTCTTTGCTCGGGTCATAAACATTGTCAATTTCAAATCCTTCTGTTCTTGTTATCGTTACGAGTAAATTCATAAACTGCAAAACCAAGTGCATCTTAGTTCATGCAAAATGGCTTGAAATATCATAAAATCCAACAGAATTTTTAAAAAATGGAGATCTCAAACTTATGCTCCTAGCTTCATTTTTAGGCACCAAAGTAAGTGAGCTTGATTGACCAAGAAACTGAACATCTGACATCAGTGGGAGCTTCTGGACTCAGAACCTTTGGAAAATTGAATCTAATGTATTTCATTGCCTATACATGAACTACCACTGGTCAAAAAAAATCAGAAACATCCACTGAAAACATGGCCTATTTTTGAGAAAGTGAAAAATCTTCAAGAAAAAATGTTCATCCAAAACTGCTCAAAAAAATTGGGGATTTTTTTTATTTCTTTCCCTGTGCACACACTTAATGCCAAAATGCAAAAAAGAAAAGGGGCTGATGGGAGGAAAAAGGAAGGCAGGGAAACAGAAGGCCACCCAACGTTTTATACAAAACTTGAATTAATGAGAAAAATTTGTTCCTTTTCCCCCCACAGATTCCATTTTAAAAAGTTATCATATTTTGACCAGTCCTAATATGGACTGTAAATGATAAAATTGGTCAAGACTCAAGAGACTAAGGCCAACATTTTTTAAAGGGATACATGCACCCATATTTGAAAAAAAATTACTTAGTTTCTTGACCAATTTGCACCCCCTTTTCTAAAAAGTTGTATTCAGTCTACAATATGACAGAATATTTTATATACCTGTAGCCTTTGCTTACAGGTGAGAGAGAATCTAAATGCACTGGAATGGGGGGTGAGGGGAGAACTTAAAGATGACTCACTAATAAGCATATCATAGTTGCACTGTGTGGTGCAGTGATCTCATTATCTCTTACAAGTAATGCAAAGTCAGACAAAGATATAATTTATATGAGACACTTCCATGAAACATTACTATTGTAATTAGCATTGCTAATTCTGTAGACCTGTAGTATGAGAGGAATGAGGGTCATGGCCAGTGTTCCCTGTAAACTGAATGCTTGGGCACCTCCCAGAGAGATTAGCTGATTAACAGAGCGTTCACAGCCAGTAGCATGTGTTTCTACTAGCAGTGCACATCTATACATGACTTGGTGCACATAAAATTTATTCCACAGAAAATATTAAAGAGAACATTGGCTATGGCTGCTTTAGATGCTTTCCCCCTTCCCCTGGCAACACCAAGATACTTCCCACTTGAAAAGTTCCCATCATGAAAGTTTTTTTGGGGGAATGGAGAGAGGAGGTAGAAAGAATGTCAATCTGGACTGACCAGTTAATTAATATACTAATCCCCCTGAAGTTCCATCAAACAATTCTTTGCTGCTCCCAGTTAAACAGCTGATCTATGCCAACTCAGGAGTGATGTGTATCGATCTACCACAGATGAGAATCAAGTGCTGGATCTGATTTAAGAGAATTAAAAGCATATTCTATTTAGGGATGTGAACAGGTAATTGGTTACTCTTACCAGGTGATGCTTACAAGGTACTGGTTAACCAGTGCCTGGGAGCAGCCCTCCATCCACGGCCTCTCTCATTGAAAGAATTTAGCATCCTTCCATTTAACGATAAGCTGAATTGTTTTTAACTGTTTAATCATGGATTCCAAGGCCAGAAGGGACTATCTAGTTCAGGGGTGGGCGATAATTTTTGATGAGGGGCCACTCCAAAATTTTGGAAAGTGGTCTCAAGGGCTGCACTTCTCTATGGTGGGAGTGGGGGGTTTGGGATGGAGACTGGATAGGGCATTGGGGTGCAGGAGAAAGTGTGGGATCTGAGGGAGTTTGGGTAAAGAGGGGGTTGTGACCTGGAGCAGGGGATTAGGGTGCTGGGTCAAGGAGGGAGTAAGGGGTGTAAGAGTGAATGTTGATCTAAGGGAGGGTGTAACAGAAGGTGAAGGGTCTGGGAGGGAATTGTGACCTGGGCAGGATGTGTGCACAGAGGATTTGGGTGGTGACCTAGGGTAAGAGGGGGAGTGGTAACCTGGGGCAGGGAGCTGGGAAGTGGGAAAGGCTGGGGTGCAAGAGGTAGGGAGCTGGGGTGCCCGAGGCAGAGGCTGGCCAGGAGTCCCTTACCTTAGGTAGCTCCTAGCCAGCAGCCCACAGGGACCCCAAGACAGCATCCATCCTTGTGAGGCTCAGGGCTGTGCATCTGTGGGGAGAGGGCGAGAAACTTCACACACTCCCCGGGCCCCAGGCCAATTATTGCAGCTGGGAGAGAAGCCTGGGAGTGGGGGAATGCACGAACGCTCTCACCACCCCCACCAGGGCTGTGCATTGCCTAGAGGGAATCACCAGCTGTTCTGAACAGCTGGCAGCTCCCTCTATACGCCACGCACCCTTGGGGGGAGGATACTTTGCACACTCCCCTACCCCAGGCCAATCAGGACTCAGGGTAGGGGGAACGCACAAAGTCTCTCACCCCGCCTCTCCCACCAGTGGCACATCTCGCTGTTCAAAATGGCTGGCGGCTCCCTCGAGGCACTGTGTGACCTTGAAAGAGGGAAGCTACCAGCCGTTTTGAACAGCGTCAGGGTCTCAGCAGGGCAGGCTGTGGGCCACATCAAATGACTTGGCGCAGGCTGTATCTTGCCAACCCCGATCTAGTGTGAAGTCCTGCAGAGCCTAGGCTGTAGAAGTTAAATATATCCAGTGTTGGTTTAAAAATTGTCAATGAAGGAGACTCCATTATGAGCCTCCATGAATTGTTCAATGGTTAATTACATCCATCATTAAAAACTTACATCTTATCTCCAGTCAAAATGTATCTATCTTCAACTTCCAAGCAATGAACTGTGTAATATTTTCTTTGCAAGAGTGAACAGCCCACTATTACATATGTGTTCCCCATGTAGGTACTTACACTGTAATCAGGGCAGCTCTTTGCTAAGCTAAACAGTCTGAGCTCTTTGAGTCTATCACTATGAGGCAAGATTTCAAATCAGCCTCATGGCTCTTCTTTCCAATTTATCAACATCCTTCTGGAATTGAGGGCACCAGAACTGGACAGAGTATTCTGGCAGTGATCACATCAGTGCCAAACAGAGGCAACATAACCTTTCTACACCTACTCATAATTCCTCTGTTTATGCACCCCAGTATTGCATTAGCACTATTAGCCACAGCATCACATTGGGACTCATGTTCAGTTGACTACCCACCAGTCATCAGAGAGTCATCAGTTGACCATCTAACTCATATTGCAAGGGTTTTACAAACCCCATTGCAAATTAAATTGATACATTAGATCTTCTGTATACTTCCCATCTCATCTTTAAATTTCACATAATGAAGCAAGAACTGAAAGATTCTGTTCTGAGATGGCACCGAGCATTCTCTCTCTGAGGTGTCTGGTTCTTGATGAGGCTCTATCTGATTGCTATATGTGGGGTCAGGAAGGAATTTTTCCCCAGGTGAGACTGACCGCAACCAAATGGGCTGTCTTCCCTTGTAGTATGTAGGTGCAGGACATTTACTGGGATTATCTGGAAGATTACAATTTCTTTTCCATTGTGAGGGACTTGCTCTCCTCCCATTCTGTGATTGTGGCACATAATAGCCTATCGTCCCATGGGCTGTACTACTTCAGGTCTAATTTTGGTTGTGGGGTTTAGTATGTAAATGTTGGGTACAGAGCCATCCCTAGGGTATGGTAAGTTAGGACAACTGCCTGAGGCCATGTGCTCAGGGGCTGTAGCATCCACCAGCAACACCCTCCACCCCCACCAGAACCTCCCCCTCCTTCTTAGCACCTACCACTTGCCACAGATACGATTTTTTGTGGCATCAGGAGGTGCTGGAGGGGTGGGGGGAAGGGGAGAGAAGCAGTGTACTCAGGAGTAGAAGCGGAACTAAGTGAGGAAGAGACAGGGAGTAGGTGAGGTGGAAGGAGGCAATGTCAGGTGGAGCTGGGAGGGTGAAACTCGGCATCCATGCCAAGGGCCTCTTAGGCATCGCCTGATTGGGTGCTGTTGGTGGCTGTGATCTACAGGAGCTCAAACTATATGATCTGGTGGCCACTTCTGGTCTTAAACTCTAGATTCTGCTGTGTTTCAGTTTAAATTAACACTCTGCAAAATACCAACAGGACAAGGAGGAAGTGAAACATTTCACAGCTCCCACACTATTAAATTAATTAGAGACATTCTTTTCCACGCAAATCCTGTGGAGTAGGTATATACAACTCTGATCTCAGATCTTTCCCAGAGAGCTATTTCTGTGCATTGTTACACCATCATAATTGAATTCACCTGCTGAAATGCTATGGCCTGTGTTGTACGTGTCACATTCGGTGATCATAATGGACCCTTTTTGACCTTTAAAAGCTATAAAACTGGAAGCAAAAAGCCACAGCTCTCTCACCATGGCAGCTATAACACTAATGACATACAAGAGGGTTTCTATAAACAAAGCATGCTTTTAAACAAAAGCACACAACAAGTTCAAAGTATCAAATCATTATCCCTTCTCGGAAACTAGGTATAAGAATAATAATTCAAGGTCTATTCGTGGAAGTGGTGCTAGCCAGTCACCCTGCAGACTTCATTCATGTATCATTGAAAACAAAGGCTCAATACTGAGTAGATTCCTGGAACTGAACCAGGGGGCAGTGGTGATGACCTATCACAGACGATCAATGGCTGCACCGAAATCGGAACAAGTTTGAGAGGGCTCAACAACAGTGCAGAGAAGGTAAAAATAGAAAACATCCTTAAAAAATACAGATGAATGAAACCCGGACAGCTGACGTAGAAAAATAGTGGTACATGTCTCAACAGAATGTTTCATATTCAAGGGGGAGATCCTGCTATGTTGAGGGTACAGGTTAAGTCGCTTCATTCATTTTCAGGTTCTTTCTTTCTCTCTTTTCCTCTTTCTCTCTTTCCCATGGCTGGTTAGGCCTTGAGGTTCCATTAATTTATAATCTATTTTTTCGGTATTAATGAAAGAACTACTAGTGACTAAGATAACTACTAATTATTAACTGTAAAAATTATAAAATTAACACTAAATAAGCACGTCTCTCTGAGGTAAAAGCCTGGAGGAGCGAGATGAGTTCCGTCTGCAACCGACGGTAACAACTAAGGAACTGAGGAGGAATTGGGCCGCATGCATGAAGCAAGGGCACAAACAACACAAAGCACCTGGATGGCATGCGCGGCCTGACTGGCTACTGCTACAGAAAACTCTGAGCTCGGCTCTGGGGCAACCCGACACCTGCCCTGGAGCACCCACAGGGACATCACTCAAAGAAGAACTGTAGTGAAGAGAACAGCAGAATTAAAGAAGACCAGGAACAAACAGCAACCAAGCAAATGAAAATAAAGGGCAGAAGTCCAACACCCTGTCTACAAAAGAGATCCAATGGACACATCCTAACATAGCTGTAAAATACATCCATGCTCACAGATAACTATGCTTCAAATCAATAATTCTCTGGCTATCAATTAGTGCAAGATACCTTGACTCCACGTTGGGGTAAAACCTCCATCAACATTAGCTCCATCAGTTGAATAATGGTGTGGGCATATCCAGCCTTAGCACTGCTTGCTACAGTATAAACCAAGGACTGTCCTAGTCCCTGGCCAGTCTATGACAGAGAAAGCAGAGATGGCTTAAACCTCTGCCCAACTATTCCCACCAACCTTTTTCCAAACTGGAAAAGGGAAAATATAGTGCCCATCTATAAAAAGGGAAGTAAGAACAACCCAGGGAACTACAGACCAGTTACTTTAACTTCTGTGCCAGGGAAGATAATGGAGCAAGTAATTAAGGAAATCATCTGTAAACACTTGGAAAGTGGCAAGGTGATAGGGAACAGCCAGCATAGATTTGTAAAGAACAAATCATGTCAAACCAATCTGATAGCTTTCTTTAATAGAATAATGAGCTTTGTGGATAAGGGAAAAGCGGTGGAGGTGGTATACCTAGACTTTAGTAAGGCGTCTCATACTGTCTCACATGATATTCTTAGCAATAAACTAGGTAAATACAACTGAGATAGGGCTGCTATAAGGTGCGTGCATAACCGGCTGGATAACCGTACTCAGAGAATAGTTATTAATGGTTCACAATCCTGATGGAAAGGCATAACAAGTGGGATTCCGCAGGGGTCTGTTTTGGGACCGGTTCTATTCAATATCTTCATCAACGATTTAGATATTGGTATAGAAAGTACGCTTATTAAGTTTGCAGATGAGACCAAGCTGTGAGGGGTTGCGACTAATCTGGACAATAGGGTCATAATTCAAAATGACCTGGACAAATTGGAGGAATGGTCTGAGGTAAATAGGATGAAGTTTAATAAAGACAAATGCAAAGTGCTCCACTTAGGAAGGAACAATCAGTTTCATGCATACAGAATGGGAAGCAACTGTCTGGAAAGGAGTACGGCAGAAAGGAATCTAGGGGTTATAATGGACCACAAGTTGAATATGAGTCAGCAGTGTGATGCCAGTGCAAGAAAGCAAACATGATTCTGGGATGCATTAACAGGTGTGTTGTGAGCAAGACATGAGAAGTCATTCTTCCGCTCTACTCTGCGCTGGTTAGGCCTCAATTGGAGTATGGTGTTCAGTTCTGGGCACCACATTTCAAGAAAGCTGTGGAGAAATTGGAGAGGGTCCAGAGAAGAGCAACGGGAATGATTAAAGGTCTAGAGAACATGACCTATGAAGGAAGACTGAAGGAACTGGGTTTGTTTAGTTTAGAAAAGAGAAGATTGAGGGGGGACATGATAGCAGTTTTCAGGTATCTAAAAGGGTGTCATAAGGAGGAGGGAGAAAACTTGTTCATCTTGGCCTCTGGAGATAGAACAAGAAGCAATGGGCTTAAACTGCAGCAAGGGAGGTTTAGGTTGGACATTAGGAAAAAGTTCCTAACTGTCAGGGTAATCAAACACTGGAATAAATTGCCAAGGGAGGTTGTGGAATCCCCATCTCTGGAGATATTTAAGAGTAGGTTAGATAAATGTCTATCAGGGATGGTCTAGACAGTATTTGGTCCTGCCATGAGGGCAGGGGACTGGACTCGATGACCTCTCGAGGTCCCTTCCAGTCCTACTTTTCTATGAAACACAGCTCAGCCACTCTGAAAGGGTACATCTACACTGCACACTTATTTCGGAATAAGCTATTCCAAAAGAAATACTCTGAAATAGTTTATTTAAAATAGCGCATCTACACTACAGGGAAGCCTCAAAATTAGTCCGGGGCGGGCTCCCCTAATGTGGACGCACTACTTTGATTTAGAGTCCCAGGAAGCACTAGGGAGTAATTACTTTTAATGGCCCTGGGGAGGAGCTATTTCAAAAGAGCGGCAGTGGAGCATCCACACTACAGCTATTTCCAAATAGCAATTTTAGAAGAGGCATTATTCGTTGTGGAATGAGGTTTACAGAAATCGGAATAAGCCGTCCGTTATTTCGAATTTATTTCGAAATAACAAAACTACCGTGTAGATGCTCGCATTGTTATTTCAGAATAACTGCTGTTATTCTGAAATAATGCTGCTGAATGGACACACCAAAGATCTGAGCTTAGAACAGTTCTCCTGAACAATGCATTTCTTGTAGCCATCCTCCTCATAAGAGATTCTAAATGTCCTCATGAGTATTTACAATTCAAATTGTATGTAATTTTGTTCTTTTCTGACTTTGCTCTCTTTCCACTTTAGGTTTTTGTTTTAGATCGACATATTTTAACAGTTAAGAGTACACTTAGATAAAATTGAAAAGCATTCGGCTTCCTGTCTTCTGGTTTAGAAAAATGAACTTAATCAACATTCTGAGCACACTTCCTCTTTTTGCAATGCAAAGCATCATCAAAACAAATAATAAATTTTCAAGTGGAAAAAAAAGTCAGTTTCACACATGCCGGCAATACTTTCGGGTTTTCAAGCCAGTCTCAGTAATCTGAAGTTCTGTCCAAAGTCCTGGGCAACTGGTTGAATTAAACAGCAGTTCCAGCCTCCTGTCATTAAAAGTTACTGCAGGGCAGGGATGCCTGTATCAGCTTCTGTATCTTTTTCCCCACCTTCAGATGCTCTGCCACAGAGAACTCCAAGAACCAATCAGAGGTCACCAGGAAGTGGTCACAGGAACAGGGAAAAGTTTCTCACCTATTAACCTGAGTGAAAGTATGTGGTGACTAGGTATAAAGAGAGCCAAGAAGGGCATGTCCCCTTTGTCCTCCTACCCCTGGATCTATCTAATCTGGGAGCACAGAGAGCAAGGGATAGGAACAGAAGCCTAGTATGGGAGAGAGACAGACATGGTCAGAAGAAGACGACGATGCAGGTTCCTAGATAAATGAAAGAGGTGGGGAATACCCAGGTATACACAATTTATATGTTTGTGCATGAGGACATAAGGACACAGGATGGATACCAAAG
The DNA here is from genome assembly GCF_052426305.1 of Pelodiscus sinensis. Classification (NCBI taxonomy): domain Eukaryota; kingdom Metazoa; phylum Chordata; order Testudines; family Trionychidae; genus Pelodiscus; species Pelodiscus sinensis. The sequence goes on from NC_143052.1 coordinate 221,259,780, forward strand.
GACATGAACCATATGGGGTGCAATTACAGGATGGCATTTCGGTTCCACTTAAGTTCCTAGGCATATTTTAGAGGTTCCCTTCCCCTACAGTAAGGGTATCAGAGTCCAATTGAGATTTAGAAACTATAGTTATTTGAAAATGCATTGTTGTGGTAATAAAGATCTGCTCACCACATTATAATGAAAACAATTACTCCAAGCATTTGAAAAATCCTTCTCTGACATATACTCAATGATAGCGTATGTCATAAACCAAATACATCGTTAGCCAGAATGGAATTTAAGGAAATGATGTTTTAAAATTGCATGCACATATTTTATTACATGTAGATGCGCATACACTCCCTTATTTAGTATCAATTGTACTGAGCTATTTTAACCATGTGTGTATACAAACTGCCTCAGACTTTTTGCTATGTACTTGTTTATCAAGAGAAATCAAACAGCTCCCATAAGAAATGCGCCTTGTTGATTTTCTTCTCTAGTTCTCAAAAAAAAGCACCAACACAAGAAATGATTCACAATAACACTGAATAACTAACACATAATAAACATTTTTTGTTTCTACAAACCCACTTAAGTAAGCAACGTGTATCCTCCGGAGTCCTTATTCAACCCGAGACCAAAGGAATACTGCACTGTTCAATTATCAATGTCTGTAAACTATTTAAAACATTGTTATATTATGGGACTGGCTGAAGAGTAGCAACTATTTGTAGCTGATTTAAATACTAATCACTCTGAACCCAACTGCATTCCCAAAGGAAGAATCAGCAAACAAAGGTAGCATGTTAATGGCCTGCAGATTTGTGTCTGCTAGATTTCTATATCAAAGCAGAGCTTTATTTAGATAACTACTTTCTTTTTTCTAAACAATTTGGACATTTGATTATTTAAAGACCAGTGGCAGAATAAATAAATTATTTGATAGCTAACTGATGCTACTATCCCATGGTATCAAAATAAGAACTATACCATGGCCTCAGAAAAAGTAGTTATTCACGGGGACTGTAAATGAATGCTATGGAACATTACGGCAAAACTTTTTCACTTGAGTTTTGGCTCCATCTAAATCTCAGCTAAGATTTGCACTTTTAAAATGCACAGTAAAGTCCTACAGCTTGCTGGGTCTCAAAGTATTTAGACAATAATTATGCTAGAAATTATTGCACAAGGAAAAGAAGTGAAGGATGAAATCATAAGAGTAGATCAGTGGTCTCCAACCTTTTTACACCCAAGATCACTTTTTAAATGACAGACCAAGTCGAGATCTACCGCCCCGCCCCTTCCTTGAAGCCCCGCCCTCTCTATTCTCCTCTCCATCACTTGCTATCCCCAATCCTTATACTGCTGCTTTAAAAAAAAATTATTCTGTAGGAAGAGGTTTTTCCAACATTTGGCCTGTCTAGACTGGACCAAATGTCAGAAAAAAAACCCTTCTTTTGGAAGCCCCCTTATTCCTTGTGGAAAGAGGAACATAGGGGTGACCGAAAGAGCATGTTTGCTCTTCTACTAAAAAAACAAAGGAATAAACACAACCCTGGATGCAGAAGAGTTTTTCTGGGATATCTCCAGAATCCTGAAAAACTCCTGCAGTTTAGCTGGACCCTCACTGGGTTGAGACAGGATGTGTAGTCTCTGGGGTGGGAATGAGGGATTTGGGTGTAGGAAGGGGTGAGCAGTGCAAGCTCTGGGAGGAAATCTGGATGCAGGAGGAGGTGGAGAAGGGGACACTGGCTCGGGGAGGGGGCTCCAGGCTGGCCAGTGTTGGGGTACTAAGCAAGCCACAGGCTTGTGGATGTGAGGGTGCAGGAATTTGGGTTGGGATATGTGAGGAGCTCAGGGCAGGAGGTTCCAGTGTTTGATAGGCTCAGATCTAGGGTCTGGGGAAGGGCGAATGCAGGAGTGGTTTTGGGCAGATGGGAGCTTGGCCCCAGTTGGGGGTTTGTTGGCCAGGCTTCATTTTTAAATAAAATACTATGTTAAACACAACAAGTTTCTGCATTGTCTTTATTTATGAGAATGGCAGGGAACCTGTCTTGAGTCAGGGGGTCATTGACGCATAGAAAAGTCATTTGGGAGCAGGGGACGCAGTACTGGGGAGGAGCAGGGAACAGGGTGCCAGTGGGGACAGGGGAGAGGGGGCAGGGTGCTAGAAGGACAGGTTTCTGCAGCAGGGGACAGGGTGCTGGGGGGGACAGGGTTCTGCAGAGGGGAGCAGGGTGCCAGAGGGAACTGGTTTCTGCAGGGGGGGCAGGGTGCCGGGGAACAGGTTTCTGCAGGGGGGACAGGTTTCTGCAGCAGGGCGGGGGGCCAAGGGAGAGTGAACAGGGGGCCAGGAGGGCGGGGGACAGGTTTGGGGCAGGAGAAAGGGAACAAGGTTGGGGGCAGGGAGTTCCCTACAGCAGGACCGCAGGGCAGCTGGGCTGGAGCAAAGAGAAGTGGCTTCTCTTCACTCCAGCCCGGCTGCTCTGTGCTCAGCCCAGGGAGGCTGCGCCTCGCTGAAAGCCACAGCCAGCTGGCCAGGGTGTTTCAGCCCTCCCAACCTCCCAGCTCCCACCATTCCGCGCAGCTACTCACCTGTGTTGTTGCTCGGTGAGTAGCTGCTCCTCAAATGAGGAAATCAAATTTAAATGTACTGCACAGGCGCACAGTTCAGAGAGGGCTCAAGAGCGACTCTTAGAGTCCCTGAGATCGACCAGTAGATCGTGATCTACGGGTTGGTGACCACGGGAGTAGATCATTTCAGATCTGTGAACTGCTCAGAAATGGCAGATACCAAATGCTTTCTGGGTGGACCCCTCTTTCATCAACAGAACTTACTTTATAGGTCAGAGGAATGTCATTTTAGAAATAGATTTCTCTATATCAAATTTAAAAAGCTATTTTCTGCTTTGATTCACTCTCCTTGCAGAAAGAGTTATTCTTTGACAGCACACACCAAATAATCAAAGGAAAAAATGTGATGTAAACCCAGATTATAGCCATCGGCTGTGTCTACACTGGCACCCTTTTCCGTAAAAGGGATGCTAATGAGACACTTTGGAATTGCAAATGCCGCGGGGGATTTAATTATCCCCCGCGGCATTTGCATAAACATGGCTGCCGCTTTTTTCCGGCTCGGGGTTTTGCCGGAGAAAAGCGCCAGTCTAGACGGGATCTTGCGAAAAATAAACCCTTTTCCGGAAGATCCCTTATTCCTACTTTCACAATCTACTGGTCGATCTCAGGGACTCTAAGAGTAGGACTTTCAAGTAGGAATAAGGGATCTTCCGGAAAAGGGTTTATTTTCCACAAGATCCCGTCTAGACTGGCACTTTTCTCCGGCAAAACCCCGAGCCGGAAAAAAGCGGCAGCCATGTTCAAGCAAATGCCGCGGGGGATATTTAAATCTCCCGTGGCATTTGCAATTCCGAAGTGTCTCATTAGCATCCCTTTTACGGAAAAGGCTGCCAATGTAGACACAGCCATCCAGTTTCTTCTCCAAGCTAATTCCCATAGATATTAGGAGCAAATACCATAATTAAACAGAGACAAATGTGACCCAATGCTACACTTGGTTGTTGAATGCAAAGGCCTCCCGTTTTTGTTCACACAGAACATTGGTTGTTTGCTTAAACTAAATAGTCATTTTGACACACACAGGATAGAGTATTAGAAACTTATGCTTTAGGGAAAGGTTAATGATGCTTGACAAAGGATACATAAAAACTTAAAACAGCAAATAGTCTAGCAGCGCCTTAAAGACTAACAACACATGTAGATGGTATATGAGCTTTCATGGGTACAACCCACTTCTTCATATGAATACATAGTAAGCAAACAAAAAAGTTCTTGGTGGGTCAGTGTCTACAGTCAGTAAGTGAAACACAATTTGCAGGTAAAGAATTTTTTTTTCCTTTCAATGATCAAGTCCTGGGATTTGTGTAAACATTCTCCCCAAAAAGAGATGAGGCTAGGATAAGAGAAAGCGGAACTTACATGAAATATGTGCCTTAGTTTAAAAAAAAAAGACTCTGATTATTTTGAACTCTTGTATAGAAAGCATGCAATGAGGATTTATAGCAATCTGAATAATTTAGACTTTCATTTATGTTTCTAGCTCTATGGCTGTGAGTCTGTGGGGAAAAAAACCTTCCAACATACAGAATATGAACATGCCCTGAAAATGCAGACACCATGAACTGGGTATGACCTGGGTAAGAGACAAATCCAGACTCCAAATGAACACCCAGGCTGTGATCTGAGGAGTTCTTAAGGAGTTTAAGTTTTTTTTTTCTTCCCAGGTCACCCTAGAGCTACTACTTCATTCAGCCTCATGGACAGAGTGCCATCCATGTTGCTTGCACGTGACGGAAGTGGGGAAAGGAAAGGAAAGGAAAGGAAAGGAAAGGAAAGGAAAGGAAAGGAAAGGAAAGAACTGACTGGAGAGTAACAGCCTTGCAGCCAAATGCCCACCACACAATCATAGGCAGGGCGTACCTAGGACTTGTCTGTATAGCTTGCAAATGAAAAAACACCTGTAACACCTAGGGATATTAGATATAATGTAATTGAATAGTGGTGTAACCACATAAAATCTTAATGGTTACATGACTATTAGATAGACCACGGAGTTGGGGCAAGCAGCCAGTGTGCTCCCAGCCCCACTCCTAGGGTGCCCCTCTTGCCAGCCTCATGCTGCTGCCTCTCTATCAGAGGAAACAGCACAGGGTGGCAGGCAGGAGATAGTCCGCCAGGGGACCCAGTTTCCCCATGTAGACCAGCTGCCTCTGATATAGAGGCAGCAGTGCAGCGTAGCAGCAGACCCTGTCCACAGAGGTCCGAGTTAGGGATGTTGAAGTCTAGTCGACTATAGTTGAAGACTAGTCGATAATCTGTCGACTAGTCGGTTTCCCCGCCCCCCGCTGCCTCTATGAGATAGAGGCAGCAAAGGGGGGGGAAGGGGTACTTCCAAGTGGCAGCGCCGCACAGCCAGAGGTAGCAAAGTGGGGGAGAGTGCGTATAGTCAATAAGATTAACCAATAAGCCCAGGCTTATCGGTTAATTGTATAGTCGACTACATGTTGACATCCCTAGTAATACCTCATGAGGGAGAAAGGAGGTTGCCTTTATGAGAGCGGTGACCTGTGACTATTCACCCCAACACCATGTTAACACTGCACCTCTGCCTATATTAGGATATTTTAATTAAAAAAAAAACTTCTAATATTCCAGACAGATCAGAACTTCCATAGATTCTGCAAAATAAGCTAACAACCACACTATTTAATGTGCCTAGACATTCTTTAGACAGAGTAGAAAATGATACATAGCAGCTATGCTCTGCTGTCTTTATAGATTTTATAGATGCCGAATAAGCAGATCATCTAGAGCATGGAAGGCTGATACAATACACTCTAATGAGAAATCTTTTCCAGCAGAGTAGCCAGTGCAGGATCCAGTTAAAGGAGACTGATATGATTTATATCATAGTACAAACAATTTTTATTTATTTATTAGTCCTGGTGCTGTACAAATTTTGGTAGAACTCCCTGAACCTGTTATTCATAGTTATAAGTTATTGCACCATCTGTTTAGGTAATAGATTCAACTGCTATGCTAATTTCTTCCATCCCCACAAGAAAGCCTTTTTTAATCTAAAAGTAAAGGCTGTTCAACTTCATTTCCTATCAATGCTATCTCCAGAAACCAAGAATCACCATTTAAGGCAACATTAATAGTCAAGTCAATCTAAATGCATGTGCTGAATCACCCAATCACCGTAATATTCTCTTTGGCTCTACAACAATGCAGTTTTCCCTACTAACACAGAACCATCCACAATGCACATGATTAGTGAGCTTGTCTTATATTTTTACAAGATTTGTTTAAATCAGGAAAGGCTGATTCATCATATCTGAAATGGTTTATAGGAAAACATCAGTTTTCAATATTTTTCTGCAATAGTCAAGACAGCTATGTTCATTTTAAGGATCAACATAAAAATGTTCAGAATTTAAGCTATTTTACAGTACATACATAAAAAGCTAAAAATCGACACATTTCCAGTGACTTGACTGGATTTTTTCCAGATTTTTGATTAATGTTTTTTTTCAGATTTGACTTTTTATCCTAATTCAGGATGGGAAGGTTTTTTTTTTTTAAATCTAAAAAAATCCTGCAGGATGAAAAAACTGCTTCCCACCCTGCTCCTCATAAAACCAATTCCTCAAAAATCACATTCACATGTGCAACTATTGCACCCAATATAGACATTGTCACAATGCCAGGGCAAGCCTGCCCTCTCCCTTTCCTCCTTCCTGAATTAAAAGCTGAAGCTGGAAAATAATTTTGTTAGCAACACCCCAAGCTCATTGGACCTTCACCCTAAATGATGCCTGCACAGTATTTCATCTCGTAGGAGACTCTGTGAATGATCCTTTGGAAGAACAAGTAACATATTTATGCATAAAAATGTGAATCTTATAAGTCTCTTGCAAAATAACACAGTGAATCATTGCTGCTGCTCTTTAAACAAATTTAGGCTTTGGCTACACTGCCAACCGAACAATGCAACTTTTGTTATTCACAAATGCTTAATACCCCTACCCTCCCCCAACCCCTTCAAGGCAAAAGTTTTGCCATGGCAAGTGGCAATGTAAATGGCTTCTTGTCAGCAGGAGTGCTCCCCTGTCAACACTGCAAACCTCGCTCATAGGCAGTAGAAATATTTTGTCAGCAAAAGTGCTGACAAGCAGTGTTTACACTGTATGACTTTTAGTGACATGGCCATGTCACTAAAAGCTGTGGAGTGTAGACAAAGCCTCAGTCTGTCCCTTTGCTTTGAAAAGCAGAGCCGGGCAGCATCTGGCCCTCCGGCTGTACATCATGAGCTTACCTTTTCACTGTAAGCTTTAGTGTCTTGTGTGAACCTTTCACCAGACAGATAGCCTCTTGTCTGAAGCCGGAGATCCCCACGTCATTGATGCTGACAATTTCATCTCCAGCCAGTAACTTTTCAACAGCTGCAGCTTTGCTCCCTTCTTCAATCTGAAGAGAAAGCAATGCAGAAAGGCAGAAGAACGGAGAATAAATTACTTGATCTTTTAAAAAAATATGAAAACATTCATGTTGTGTACTGGTACTACATAACAACTGGTAACTCGTAACACACTAAGGAAGTTAAAATGCAAAAAAAAAAATCTTTGTTTGAAAATATTCAGAACTAAAGTATTGACAAAGAAATAAGCATGATGAGAGAGAGGGAGGGCATGCCCACGTTACTGGTGCTACAGCAGCATAGCAGTAGCTACGTACCTGCAGCCCTATAGTACAGATACCTCCTATAGCAATGGAAGAGGTTTTTTTCATCTAATATACATCCTCCCAAGCAAAGGTAGTGATACAGGTAAGTCAATCTAACTTTAAAACATAGACCACACTAGAGAAAAAGAGAGGAAGGAAGGGATACCTGTGCAGAAGTTTGCAATGCTACAATTTAGTGCCTGAAAAAGTTTGTTTGGTGTAGCTATGGTACTCAGAGGCCTAAAAAACTCACACACCTGAAGGCTCCAGTTAAACCCACCTGGCCCCAAAATAGGTGCATATATATCAGAAGAATTCTGTCTGTCTGTCTAGCTATTACTGCTTGGGGAGGTGGCTGTCTTAAATGTATGGAAAAGCCCCTTTCATTGCTGTAGGAAGCATCTATACTATGGCGTAATGGAAGCCTTCGCTAAAGTGCCTGTGGTATAGCTATGCCCTTGGTGTGAAGGTCAAGGGTGCCTCTGATTAGGGATTTAAGAAAGTAGTCAAATTGAGCACTTGATTACTTGCTTCCCCCTCCACCTAAGAAGCTGGTTCCCTCCAGCACTGTCTCTGTGGTGCTGCCTTTCCCACCCTCCCCCCGCCGCCTCTACCATCTAGCAGTGCTGCCTTCCCCCCAACCTTGCCTCTAACAGAGGCAGTAGCCTCTGCCTGACATGGGCAGAGGCTGCTCCAGCAGCAGCCTCTGTCCGTGGGGGTCCCAATGGGGAGTTGGGATCCCCCGCAGACAGGGGCCGATGCCGCGAAGCAGCCCTTGTCTGCGACCAGTCCCGGCCGCTTCAACCAAGGGGGGCTGCCGGAGCAGCCTCAGTTCACAGTGGCAGAGGCCCGTTCACATTTAAAATGTAGAGGCGCAGTGCTCCCAGACTGGTGTGAGCCAGGACTGCTCCCTGGCTCTGCATTTTAAATGTAGTAAGAGCCCAGCTACCCCCACTGCGGCTCTGCAGAGCAGTTCCCCTTATCGACTAATCGTGTAGTTGATACAAATTATATCAACTACACAGTTAGCCAAATAACCACTCTAACATCCTTATCTCTGATCTTGAGTTTGATAGTCTCACCTCCGCTCAATGCTTTCCCCAATATACTTAACCATGCTTGTACTTTAAGCCTTGGACAAGCCCTTTAAAACCTAGATTTCCAGATGAATTGATACTACCACTATCCCCATTACATTCCACCTAAGAGATGTTTGACATGCTGTGGTAACCACAATATTGTGAAACCAGTTGTGTCTGGGAAATTTAATCAATCACATATATACATTTAACAGATTTCCAGGGTTGGTAGAAGGTACTTCCTTTAAGAAAACAAACATGTTACAATGCTTGATAGAATTACACAGCAGTTTTGGCTGGGAGGAGAGAGTGAAGTGTGAGAACCAGTAAGGAATGATGGAATGTGCCACATGCCCATGTAAGATGACGATTTGTGGTGGATGTCAATGGAAGGGATGTACTGCTATTCCTAGCGCCTTTTCTTGATTACAGAAAATGTTACTAGTAAAATTTTACTCTAACTATTCACAATATTTAAATGAATAGAAAAGAGGATAAAATAACTGGAGTTGTTATGAGGTGTATCAATACTAATTACACACATTGTTAATCTAAAAAAACACAACAAGAGCTTGATTTGCTGAGCACTAGCAGCTCCCATTGATTTCAATGATAGTTGTGGGTGCTCAGCTCTTCTGCAAATCAGACACTTTGCTTCCTTATCTTCTTCCTTTCTCATTTATGAAAAAAACTCCATCACCACCCAACATTCTAGGGATAATTTGACTCTCATTCACTCCCATGCCATATCCAAATCTTGTCACTTCTTCCTCAATTCCTAAATCTGACATTTTCTTTCCATTCTCAAAACGAAATCTTTCATTCAGGTCCTCATTATATCCCAACTTTACATTCCATATCCCCTCTGGCCTCCCCTTCAGTCCACACAAAATGTAACCACTCAAGCCTATTCCTTGCATGATCATGTCAGTCTCCTCTTAGAATCCAACTCTCCTTCAGTTCATCGTCTCCTATCACACCAGATTTAACACTGATCATGTCACCTTCAAAAACTTGGCGTAAAATCCTCCTCCTTCCTGCTTCTCCATTTTTGCCAGGCTTTGTCTCATGCCTCCACCATCCAAACAGCTTCTGCTCTTCCAGTTTCATCTGCTTCTTGCACAATCATCTCCAGGTTTTTACCATACAGTTCCCTATGCCTGGTACCACTGTCCTAAGTCTATCTGCAGGGCACCAACCTGCCACTCTTTAGGCCCTCTTGAAAACTCAGGACTAATGGCAGCAATTCTGGGCCCCAGGTCTGAACAGACAATAGTAGGCCCCTGTGTACACACAAGTTGCACCTGCACAGATGAGTTCCACCTAACATTCGGGTGGTGCTGCGCCTGAGTTGGCTGGTGCCCAGACGGGGCTTCCATATCCCCCCATTAGGGCTGTCAGCCATCTAACTGCGCCAACCCAAAGACTCTTACCCTGCCCCCTGCCTTCCTCCTTCCCTGAAATCATGTCCTGTTCTGCCCCTCCTCCATTTCCCCTCTGTCACTTGCTCTCCACCACCTTTACACACTTTCATCAGGCTGGGTGTGACGGGGGGGACTCACCCCCGCACTCTCGGCCCCAGGAGCCCACGGAGGGGCAGGCCGGACGCCGAGCGGGAATTCAAAAGGGCGGCGGGAGGAACAGGAAGGGGGGAGGACTGGGGAGAGCAGGAGAGTTTCTGTTCTCAGCCTCCTCCGCAGGGCACGCAAGAGACTCCGCGGGAGGCAGTGCGGCGCCCAGAGCCAGAATCCCAGCACCCAAGGCGGACAGCCGGACCAGTGAGGAGGGGACGGGACAGAGCGGTCCCAGGCCGGTAGCGGTCGCCGGGCGGACAGTTGGGGGACGGTGGCCTTTGATCTGGGGGACGACCAGACTGGACAGCGGAGTAGCGAGCTCGGTGGGAGCTGACAGCAGAGAAAGGACTGCGGGAGCGGAGAGGTAGAGGCTGGGAACAGGGGCGGCTCAGGACCCATTGGGGTAAGGGCCCACGAACTGGGGGTGCCCCAGGACCCCTGAATGACAGACCCGGCTACACTGGGGCAGAGGGTTAAGGTGTGAGAGGGGCTGAGGGTTGCAGGCTTTAGGAGGGAGTTTGAGTATGGGGTGTAGGCTCTGGGCTGAAGCAGGGGGGCTGGGGCACAGGAGGTGCTCAGGGAACTCCCAAAAGTAACTGACACATCCCTCTGGCAGCCAATAAACCAATATGTATTCCTAGGCTGGTGGGGGGCAAGTGGTCTTGAACACCACTGATATCAGGCACCACACTCGTAGTTCCCACTGGCTGCAGTTCCTGGCCAATGCAAGCTGCCAAGTCAGCAGTTGGAGCGGGGTTCAGCAGGAGACCCCAGGAGCTGTAGGGACAGGACAACTGCATCCCTCTGCAGTGTACAGGGAGGGTGAGTAGGAAGCCTGCCTATGTTCCTGATGAGTAGCTGGGCTGTAGGCATCTGTCCCCTTTGCTTCTGACCCATCAGTGGGCCTGTGAACGCTTAATTTTTATGTAGACATCACAGCAGATCTAGTTGACTTGTATAAAAATTCCATACTAGTTCCTCTTGTCATAATTTTATCTACCAGTTTTTAGATAGTGAGCTCCTAGGAGCAGGACCTGTACTTCCTTGAAATTGCTGGAAAAAATTTAGTACATCATAGGTATTACCATCCACAAATAACATGTTTTGAATTCTACTGTATGCTGAAGCAAACCAAGACATTAACTACATGGGAAAAAAACTTGTTTAAACCTAATTTCAAAAAAAGAATCAACAAAGAGGACGTATGGATCCAACACAATTCATGAGTGGATATTCAAGACTGTTTTGTAAACTGATTAAAAAAAAAGCAACACTGCAACAATACAATGGCAAGCAAAATAAACCAATAGGTCTTCGAATGATGAGAGTTAATAGGAGGACTGACTGAATGCTCCCTTACGAGACAGATAGTTTAGCATAAGTGGTATCTCACTTTGTATTTGACACTGTTCTTTTCCGAGACCTGAAGAGCTCTGTTTGAAAGCTCTTTGAAAGGCTTTCAAAGACCGTTTGAAAGGCTGTCCCTTTCACCAACAGAAGTTGGACTGATAAAATATCTCACTCTGCCTTGTCTCTTCAAAAGTGTCTAAATAAAAACAATGCCCTGAATATTTTGTATTTGTAGGCCTTTCTAAAAGAGCATTTATTTTTAAATTTACTTGATAACAGTAAAGTAGATTTCAAAATAATATACCAATAATTAAAATCCAGACAAAGCTTCCATATCCAGTTATAATTAATGCACAATCCATGACCCACAACTGACCTCCCAGGGTATTATCCAAATCTCATGGGTTCACTAAATATTTTAAATCCCACTTCAGTTGTATGGTGGAGTGGAGAGCAAAAGAGTAGAGATGGAAATCACACTTCCATGCAAGCAAATAGGTTAGGAGATCAAGGAGTCAGGCATGAAAACATAATTGCTTACAGGCTGCGTAGCTGCTTACAGACAGCCATAGAAGAGAGTCATAAGTCAATCAAAGCTAATAGAGGAAATGAGCATCTAGGGAACGATGAATCTTGACTCTCCCAAAAAATTGCTCTCAAGTCCTTTAAGTGCTTTTATGCATTTCTGGATTGCCTTGAAATGAAAGGCATGTTGAAGCCTGAAGCATGTGGGGTAGAGAGCATTGGGAAATGTTAATGAAAAGCATTGGTGAATCATTGGACCATGAGGTGAAGGATGGAGGTCAACCAAAAGTGAATAAAATTAAGAGGTGTAATATATTGTTTAAGGAGTTTTAAGCAACATATCCACATGTAAATTAGTTGTGGCTCTTAAACTAGTAGCAAGGTACAGCCCTCAGGGCTGGAAAGACTTTGTGCCATTGGGTTACAAGCAATTTGAAGGCCTAAGACTTAAGACCTTGACAGTGTCACTGTTTAAGTCCCGTTTCCTAGGGTTTCAAGGAATTTTCATTGTTCTCAGCAAAGCTATTTGTTTTTTGTGTTGGAAATACACTGACTGAAGGGAGTATTCAGTTACCCCCTCTGAGTTTTCATGTCAGCAGGGGAACTGCACATTCCACATAGCATAAGCCTTCCAAAGAGACTTATGGGTACATCCCAAATAACATTAATCAACTGAAAAACATGAATGATCTGAAGCACCCCTTAACAAATACTGAAAGTGGGTCTCTTCATATGCTGCTTCTAAATTAGTAGTAGATAATAAGAATAAAACCTATATATTCTATACAATAAAAATCCTTCTGAGCTAAAAGTTTTAATGCATATACTTTTCCTGTTGGTTTTAACAAAGATAAGTGAATATGTGTATAAACAATGTCATTCCATTCAATTATGCATGTGCTGGTCCAAGCATGAGTATTTGCTGGGGGAGAATACAATCACACCAAAAAACTGTTTTTATCCAAAGTCTCTCATGTAAATCTCCCTTTGATAAAGGCTCTACCAGCAACTGAATGCATGTAAAACAACAAATCATATAACTATTTTCTGTAAAAAAAACCCAAACCCAACAACATTATGCCCCTTTTCTCTTAGTGGTATTAACATTCTAATCTCCCTGTCCTTATTTGTGAATTTTTATTTTATTATTTTCGTTCTATTATCTATTCACCAGATGTACTCTCTACTACTTATAAGGCAGCTGTCGGAACTACAAACCCTGCCCAACAGACAAACTTAGAACTCTCTCAGCACTGCCAAAAACCCTTGTGAGAACTATTGTGCAATTACTTACCATACTTCAAAATGCACACATGCAAAAATGTTTTCACACATCTCCATGCACATACTGATACATACTAAGAACATCTGGACAAAAAAGGCTGGAACCATTTCTGATACAGGCAGTCCCCGACTTACGTCGGATCCGCAGTTACGAATGAGGCTCGCCTCGGAGGACACAGACTGCAGGACCTCGTGGTCCTGCCGCCTGTGTACTCCGGGGCTTTCTCCGCGTCTCCCTGGTCTGCAGACCAGGAAGACGTGGAGCAAAGCCGCGGAAGGGCTCGGGCAGCGAGGCAGCCCAGGCGCGCCTGGGCAGCTCCGCTGCTGGCTTCCCCGAGGCTCTGCAAAGCCTCGGGGAAGCCGGCAGCGGAGCAGGGAGACTGGGAGCAAAGCCGCGGAGGACCCAAGCGGCGGGACCGCGGTGCGTCTCGGTCCGCTGCCCGCGTCTTCCTGGTCTGCTGGGGTGGGGGGGCGCAGCTAGTACGCCCGCCCCCCCCCCCCCCCAGCAGACTAGGCTTTTCTCCAGACGCCTGTGGCAGAGCAGCTGGGGCGCTGCCGGTTGGTCCCGCAGCACTGCTCTGGACGCTACTGGACCAACCCGGCAGCACCCCAGCTGCTCTGCTCCAGGCATCCCCAAGTCAGCTGCTGCTGAAACTGACCAGCGCTGACTACAGGAAGCCCGAGGCAGAGTTGCTCTGCCCTGGGCTTCCTGGAATCAGCTGCTGATCAGTTTCAGCAGCAGCTGACTTGGGGACGCTTGGGGTTCTTAGGTTGATTCTGTATGTAAGTCAGAACTGGCGGTCAGTTTCAGCAGCGGTGTTTCTTTTTTGTTTTGCACTCTCACTAAAAAGAGAGAAAGGAATCTGGCTCAAGTCACTTTGACCATTAGCCTAAAACCTTGTCAGGTCCTCTCCATTTGCTGCAATCACAGATTAAGAGAGTTCAATTACATATTTCATTTGCACCATCTAAGACCTTACTTTTGATCATTTCACTAAAAGAATCTATTTCTGTCAGTTCACATAATTAGTTGAGCATCAGCAACAGGCACAAATGACTGTGTTTGTCAGACCCAGGAGAAAGTTTTAAAATTATGAAATACTATGTGTTTGGGTCCATATTCCCCCCCACTCCAAGTACACATAAACACTATATACATATAATGTAATTTATCCTTCTCTCACCTTCTACCATACAGAGAAATTTAGTGTTCCTCCATTGATTGTGTGCTTGTCAGTTTTCAGTGAGACAGAGAGGAGGGGCAGAAGAGAAGTGGAAAGAAAGGCAAGCGAGAGCTATGCTTTCCTAAAGATTAAAAAAAAAGACCTAAACCATCAATAAAAGTTGCTTTAGTGGTTTAGTTATTTCCATATTGGTAAAGTGCTTTCTATTTGTATCCTCCTGTATTGGGAACAGGTATATATTAGATACTGCTTTAGAACTGTATCCTCCTGTAGTGGTATAGCTATATAGAATATAAAACAAAACAAAACAAAAACAAAACAGTGTCACACCCTAACTGATGCAACAATACCAGTACAAACTAAAACCCTGTCAACATTCTCTCATTAAAAATAGTGTTTGAATTCTAATCTATTGTCTGTTCCTACGGAAAGGGAGGCTGCAATTAATTTCAGGAAGTATAGAGCAAAGAAACAAACTAAGCATGGTCAGAATGTGTGTGTTACACGATGTTTTGTATTTCTCCTTATTTGGAGACCTTCATCCCACTCCACACAAAGGAATACTCACAGTAAAGTGTACATCCTACTCCAACAATACTCAAAGCTACCTCCCATGGTTAGTAACACATAAAGGACCAGGTAAAAGTTGATCATGTAGTAATTTAAAGAGATGCAACAGTCTCAGAATGTGACCATTAGCTTCTGTTTTCATCAGCTTTCATTGGTTAATTTTAAAGACCCACATTCCTGTAGAAACACCTGTGTAAACAAACAGGACCCAAGATGGGGAAATGCGGCTGTCACACACTATTTAGTTTCCTAAGGACATTGTATCAGCTTTTCCTCCTTGAAGATTCCTTGCTATGGGAGAGGGAAGATGGAAACAGTCAAACACAGGGAAAACAGTCCCATTTATCAGCACATTGTTATCAGTACTGACCCCACGAATATAAATATGCTTTATCACCCAAACAAAAAATAGCTTTGTATTGGTTGGTATGTGGATTATCTGTAAAAATGAGTTAGTCAGGGGTGGCCAACCCATTCCAGACAAAAAGCCACAATGGCAGTGGAGACAGTGTGAAGAGCCGGGGCAAAGTTGTCAAGCAAAAAGAAAAAAAAGCCATGCTGGGGAAAAATAGGTGCTGGTACACAGTCCCACAGCTGCTTTTTTGTTTGTTTGTTTTGTTAACAACTTTTCCCCAGGTCTTCACGACCCTGTTTTTTTTTTTTTTTTGGACTCAATAACTTTGCCCTGGCTCTTCAAGCTGTCCTCACTGCAATTGTGGCTCACAAAAAAAGCACTGAGAAGGGGTGAAAGGTGCAAGCTCTGGGAGGGAATCTGGGTGCAGGAGGAAGTAGAGAAGAGGATGTTGGCTCAGGGAGGGGGATCCAGGCTGGAGAGTGTTGGAGTCAGGAGGAGGGTTGGGGTGCTGAGCAAGCCACAGGCTTGTGTCTGTGAGGGTGCAGGAGTTTGGGCTGGGGAGCATGAGGGGCTCAGGGCAAGGAGGCTGGGAGTACGATGGGCACAGATTTGCAGTGTGGGGATGGTACAGGAGTGTTGTGGCAGAAGACCAGGGATGTGGGGGTGCAGGGAGTTTGGGGATGTGAGAGGCTCAGGACAGGCAGTTCCAGTGTATGATAGGCTCAGGTTTAGGGTCTGGGGGATGCAGGAGTGGTATGATGCTGCGGCCAGATGGGGGCTTGGCCCCAATTGGGGGCTTGTTGGCCAGGCTTCATTTTTAAATAAAATATTATGTCAAACACAAAATGTTTCAGCATTATCTTTATGAGAGGGGTGGGGAACCTGTTTTGAATCAGGAGTCACTGACCCACAGAAAAGTCAGTCGGGGCCACACAAGTGAGATGCAAAAAACCAACACCTCCAAAACACCCCAAGCCTCACTAATGTGGCCCCAACTGTGCTGGTGGGGCAGCGGTCAGGGCGCTGGGGCAGGGTGCTCATGGGGGGGAGGTCTGGCCAGGGGGAGGGGACAGACACAACTGGGGCCAGTATCTGGGGATCCCGGGTCTCAGGAAACACGCGTGCTGCTTTTCCCCTCTCCTAAACAGCTGGTGTGCTTCCTGAAATGCCCCGTCTGTCACTCCGCCAAGGACATCCTTCCCCCCTGCTCCCTGCCTGCACCGGGTGTGTGTGTGTGTGTAGGAGTCCCGGGACTGCATGCCAGCTCCAACGTCTCAGGAAGTGCGTGCCCTTCCTCTGCTCCCTATGACAGCTGCATACTTCCTCAGAAGCTGGAGCTGGCATGCAGTCCCAGGATTCCTACTCCCTCCCTGCCCAGGCAGGCAGCAGGGGTAAAGTCCCCGGTGGTGCGACAGACCCGGCATTTCAGGAAGCGTGCCAGCTGTTTAGGGGAGGGAAAGAGCAGCCTGCTCTAACCCAGTCCCCCTCCCTTTCCCCAGAGCCAGGCACCCCCCCACACCCAATCCTCCCTCTCCTCCCCTTCCCCAGAGCCAGGCACATACACCCCCAATCCAATCCCCCCCTCCTCTCCTTCCCCAGAGACAGACATCTCCCCTCCCCGCTGTAACTCAACCCCCCTTCCCCCCAACCTTATGCTTGGATCCCAGAGCCAGAGCCGCTGCGCCGCGTCCGGGATGCCTGCGCACTGCCCCCAATCCTCCTCCCCTTCTCCAGAGCCAGGCATCCCCCCCCCCACAACCTTATGCCTGGGTCCTGAAGCCGCTGCCGAAGCTGCTGCCTGCGCTCAGTAGCTGACTGTTAGCATGTGCAGGCCAGAACACTGTGTGCGACCTGGCCTGCACGTGCAGGATATGACATAGTGCGCTGGGGGCCATGAGCGGAATGGCGCGGGCCATGAGCACACATGTGGCTCACAGTGGCCCGGCCACAAGAGCGGCTGACCTGAGCGGTTCCGGGTTCTGTCCCGGTTCCGTCAGGAGCTGCAATTTTTTTCTTCGCGAGCTGCATGCGGCTCGTGAGCCTCGGATTAGCTACCCCTGAATTAGATGCTCATAGTACAGAATGACACCAAGTCAGTCAGTTAACCATAGGGGGAAAAACCAATTGAATGAAACCTCTGGAGACAGACAAATAAAATTAAAAAGTGACAAACTGATTCAGTGCAATGCAGAATGAGAAGAAAAAATCCTTTATAATTAAAGCTTAATATACTTTTATTAGGCCTGGAACTATACCATAACAAATTCCACATCCCGTTGTTGCAGGATATGATGTAGTGCACTGTGCAACAAACATGCAGTTTGGGTGACTAGATTTGTTAGTAAGGAGGCACATCTAGGTAGCAGTGGAGTCTACAGGTCAGATTCAGGAGAGACTAAGGGTACGTCTAGACTACATGCCTCTGTCGCCAGAGGCATGTAAATTAGGCTACCAGGCATAGGAAAATGAAGCGGAGATTTAAATAATCGCCGCTTCATTTAAATTTACATGACTGCCACGCTGAGCCGACAAACAGCTGATCAGCTGTTTGTCGGCTCAGCGCTGTAGTCTGGACGCGCAGGTGTCGACATCAAAGGCATTTGTCGACCACCCAGGTATGCCTCATCCCAGGAGGCATACCTGGGTGGGCGACAAATGCCTTTGATGTCGACACCCGAGCGTCCAGACTACAGCGCTGAGCCGACAAACAGCTGATCAGCTGTTTGTGGGCTCAGCGCGGCAGCCATGTAAATTTAAATGAAGCGGCGATTATTTAAATCTCCGCTTCATTTTCCTATGCCTCGTAGCCTAATCTACATGCCTCTGGCGACAGAGGCATGTAGTCTAGACGTACCCTAATGGTTGTGTGTAAAGTACAACAAGTTGGTCAGAATACAATGTGTTTCTGGTAAATTAGTATCACTGTACAAATTCTATTTATATACTTGTATAGCACTGACTATCAAACTGTTTTGATCTTCAATATCTTCACCATGCCCCTGTGAAGTATGGAAATACTGTTATCTGCATTTTATAGACAGAGATCTCAGGCATATACAGGCTGAGGCCACACAGGAAGTCTGTGGCAGAGCAGGGAATCTAAAACAAGTCTCTGAAGTCTCAGGTTCATGTCTAGACACTGGATCACCGTTCCTCTCCAATGCCTCTGACTGGATATCCATACGATTGCCATGTAACAAATGTAATGAAAGGAGAAATATTTAGTGGAAAGAGGAGAGAAATGAGTAAGACAGCCTGTTGTTTGGGTACATATGGGGCAAGCTGGCCACACCAGCATTATCAGCCAGTTGATCACCCAATGCTGTTCACACTACTGGTGACAACAGTCACAGGCAATTATAGTGACGACAGAGTTCTAACTTTTATTTTAACAGTGTCCTGTTACCAGTCCATCTGCCTTCTCCACAGAACCTCTCTAGCAGCCTTATAAACTACATTGATCAAGTTAACACAGCAGATTTCCTCCTCACTGGAGATGGCGGCTCCCTGTCATACACCTCGCTCCCAAAGAACCGCAGGATGGGGATACAAATCCATGTAAAACTGTTCTCAGAAATGTCCACCATCATGATCCCAAAGAGATCAAATCCAAATTCAGATTCAGACACCCCAAATTCTAATTTGGATGGAAACAGGCTCTAGTATCAACAAATGTCCTAACAAATCAAGATAGGAAAAAATTATGAAAGAAGTTATCCTACTCCTGAAGTCTATTATAAGTCCTCATTTCTCTCAAACAGTATATCATCTTCAAGCATTTGGGCAGTTGCTTATCACGGTCTTCGTGTTAAAAATCATATTTTGAAAAGCTTTCATTCAATCTGTCTCTTTAATACAGCTTTTTAATGTTTATAATTGTGCCATTCCTGTTATGATTAAAGGCTTGTCATTTATATTAGAATATCACATTTTTTCTGTGGGACTTTTCACACCTCAACAAACAGACTCAAAGCTAAAACTTAAACTCCAATCAGCTCCTTAAACCAGAAGTGAGAATTTCAAAAGTCTGGTTAAAAACAAATCAATTTACACTTTTTAAAGGTTAAAACGTACAAACTAATATTGTATTTTAACACAATGTGTTGATCAATGCTGTCATTATACCATGAGATGACTTTTTAAAATGTAACCACCAATAACTATTTATATTTGTACTTGGCACGCTAAATATCAGTTAATTGAATAGTCGATTAACCTCATGAATTCTGATCAGTTACTCAACTATTCTGTGATTTCCGGGGGCAGGGACGGCAGCCATTGCACTCTGGCCCCCCTCCCGAGGACCCCACCTCCACTCCGTGCTGCTGCCTGTGATGCAGCATGGGGTGCCAAGTGGGAGCTGGTCAGCAAGGTGGGCCAGTTTAAAAACCAGCTCCCTTCATGGACCGGTCTGTCTAGCTGCCTGTTGCCCCATGCTGTTACCCCTGATACAGAGGCAGCAGCGTGAGGTGGCAGCAGCCCCTGTCCGCGGTGGATCTGAGCTCCTGGATCTGGTACAAGCCGGAACTGAGCCAGGCTGCCTACCCGCCTGCCTCCTAATATACGTTAAATCCAGAACCACAGCAGGGGTAGGTCCCGGACATGACGCAAGCCAGGACTGAGCTGGGCTGCTGGCCACCCTGCTAAAAAATTTGCTGGCAAAGTGGGGGTAGAGGAAATGTGTGTAAGTCTATAGCATTAGCCTATACACTTTTGCTTATTGATTAACCAGTGAATTGATTATATTATTACATCCCTAATTGTAATAGACAGCACTTTGTTTAATGTAGCCATGTTTGCCTGGATCATTTAAATAAGAGTATTATGAACACTTTGTAAATTCAAGAGGACAAAATAAAACAATTTAAGATATTTAAAGGTGCAATGATCCCAGCCTCAATGAACTAATGATCTAACTCAAAAGGTAACATACAAAAAGCACAGAAAGGTTTCAGATCAAATGTCAGTATTACAAAAATTACTGTAGTCAGTTTTGGGAGCAGCATCTACAGTTAAGGTTCCCGATTACTTTTCATTACAACCTGGCATAATGATCCTCCCACTCCCCAGTATCCCAGAGTCCAGCCCACACTCAGAAATTTATACAGCAGTGAAACAGCCCCAGAGATTAAGCCCATGAGCCTAGTCAGCTGGAAGAGGCGAGCTGAAGGCTTTTCTTGCTGTGTAGATACATCCTTAGCCAAATTTTAACCACTCAGGCTCAAATATCCCATGCCAGGTTACTGCTCCAGGCTGATTTTGTTTATTACTATTTTTTTAAAAACCTCAATACAAACAGCATGGCCATTCACAGAAATTAGAAATGATGTGTTTTGCCCAGGATAAAAAATTATTACAGATGTTTATAGGGACGCTCTAGTGCCTCCAGCGTTTGGAGTATGGACATAAAAATTTACAGAATGGTGGAGATGTACCTTTTGCATCCTCAAATATTAGTCTAAGTCATAAAGCTTCTTTAAAAAAAACTGAGTTTTTATTTGCATTTGGCAGATAAATGATCCAAAGATTTCATCTGCACCAGCAAGTTACTTTGCCCCCTCGGAGCTTCCCTGTGCCAACTGGACTGCATGTGCATCTACAGAACAAATGAGAATCTAAATTCCTGGTAAACTGTGTAGAAACCTAGTAAACACCACACAGGCACTAAGAGAACCCGCCCAGCCTAGACATGCCATGGCCAGGGGAGGGCAACCCTCTCTTCCAGCCCAGTGCTGCTGCAGGGAGAAAGGGGGGGGAGCAAGGGAAGAGTCCTCTGTCCCCACTGTAGCTGTGAGGCAGCCTGCAACCCACATCCCAGGATCCATGCTAGAGCCTGCACCCCAAGCAGGAGCCCTCATCTCTCCATACCCCAATCCTCTGCCCCAGTCCTATACCCCCTTCCAGTCCCCAACCCCCTCAAACTTCCCAACACATGTATTTAGTTACATGCACCAATACAGAGGTGATGTGTTATACTGGGGTGGGGAACCTCATGTCTGGATGCGGCTCCCCAACTTGCCTGGATCTGGCCCCCCAGGCTCATTGGCCTCCCCAAGCATTGGGGAGCCTGCACTGGCATTCCAGCCTCCCCCGCTCTCCCACCGCGGGGCTGGAGCATACAAAATCCAGAAGGCTGGGCCCACATAGGCTCTAGTGTATGAGGGGAATGGGGGGAGTGTCCTTCTCCTCAGTTGGCCACATCAGTGAGGGTTTTCCCCCCCACCCCTGTGTTTTTAATAAACCTCCATATTGGTGCACATATCAAAATTCATTCTGCACATGTATGTGAAAAATTAGAGAGAACACCGTTAGTTCGAACTAGTGGGGGTAATGTAGTCATCCGCAGTTGCAAATGAAGCCCGGGATTTGAATTTCCCGGGCTTCATTTGCATGAAGCCGGCCGGCGCCATTTTTAAATGCCGGCTAGTTCGAACCCCGTACCGCGCGGCTAGACGTGGCACGGACTAGCTAGTTCGGATTAGGCTTCAAATCAGAACTAGCTGTACGCCTCGTTGCACTGTGGCTGAGACTTTCATGCCCATAGTACAGTTTGGAGAAAGTCCTATATGTAGAATTTTTTTTAACGTAATGGTAAGTGTATAATGTCACTGATAAGATGGTAATTCCTTAAACAGTTTCTTTTCCAGCACAGGTGTACACCATACAAAAGAGGAACCACATGGAGAGAGCCTTCATGCTATAAAATCATGTTCCACTAGTTCAAACACACTATACTATATCTAATACAAAGAAATCATTGTTAGTCACCTTTTAAAAAGCTAAAAATATTTCTGGAGAAGTTCACAAGCAATACTATCTTTGTACTGTTACACGTCACCAAAAGGCAGCACTTAACCGTGTGTATTCAATGACGCAAATATACTCTTTCAAAAGTTATTTTACAAATGTTCAAATATCTCATTAAAAATGAACTAGTACATCTGCTTTGGTATTTGAGTCAATGGCAGAGCCACCAAGGAACCAACTGGTAGAAGTTCAAATACTTCAGCTAACAGGAAATTCTGAAGTTGCACAGCTATTCAGCAGTGTCCCAGAAGGACAGTGAATACAAAGTCTACCATCTTCGGTGTTGCAAAGCCTTCTGAGAAAGTGTTTCATCGGGTTAATGGGTGACAGTCACCATCTGTAAGAAACTAAACAGGAACATTTGATAATGGACTCTTCAGCCTAGCTAACAAAGGTGTAAAAGTTTGAATGGCTAGAAGCTGAAGTCAGACAAATTTCAGATTAGAGAAGAAAAAAAAAATTATTAGCCATGTGGGTAATTAACTATTGGAAGAATTTACCAAGCATCACGATAGATTCTCCATCACTGGAAATTTTAAAACCAAGATCTTTTTTCTAAAATATATACACTAGTTCAAAGAAGAGTTAATCCAGAGAAGTCCTTGGGCAGGCATGGCCAAACTGCAGTTCATCAACTGCATGCGACTCTTTTATAGTTTAAGTACAACTTGTGGAGCGTAGAGTTGTTGACTCAAGTCCCATGACTTGGAAATCAAGGCCGACTTAAGTCGCCTAGGTGACTCAACTTGAGACTTGACTCAGGTTCATTGTTTGAGACTTGAGACTCGCTAATTTTGTTAAATCGACTTAGTGAAAAAATTGTCCGAAAATGCTGATGGCTTGTACAAAAGTGACTTGACATTTTTTAAATTAAGACTTGAGACTTGACTTGGGACTTGACTCGAAAGTGACTTTAGGGATTCGACTTGAGATTTGAACTGTAGTGACTTGAGACTCGACTTGGACTTGACAATGACGACTTGAAGACAACACTGGTGGAGCGCCTCCCACACATTCTTCCAATTCTCCACTTAGCAGACTGGGTAGGAGGAACTTGAGGCTTCTTTGCTGCAGCAGGATCGTGAGACTTGGAAAAGGACAGGCAAAATACCACCCAGGGTCTGGGTCTGGCCTGTCAAACATTTGGATCTAGCCCACCATGATCCTCTGGGCTGCCAATAGTGTGCACTGTGTCAAAACACACAGGCTGGCCATAGCAGCACAGGGGTAAGGCAGGCAGGGTGCCTGGTAGGTTCCTGCTGGGCTGCTAGTCAGGAGCTGCTTACGGTGAGCACCTCCTGACTAGAGCCTGCATCTAGCTCCCCACCTCCTCGCACACCCCAACTCCCTGCCCAGGTCACAACCACTTTCTACACTCCCTCTTGCACACCTGTCCCAGGTCACAAAAACTCTCTCCGAGATCCTGAACACCTTCTTAGGTCAGAATCCACTCCAGCACCCAATCCTCCTCCCAAAATCCAAACTCCCTCCTAAACCTCAATTGCCCACCCTGGGCTGCTTTCTGCAACCAGCCTCCATCCCAGACCCTGCATCCCCACCATAAATATCAAAGAAAAGTACGACCTATGCCCAGTTACCAAATTCTTTGTGTGACCCACAATAAAAAATTACTGCCAACCTTTAGACCAGGAGCTTCTGCCCTGCAGCGGGATGGTGGAACTAGGGACTTCTGCACTCCAGCAAGGACAGTCTAAGGGCTTTAGCCCTACAGCTCAACATGCAACACCCCATGAGGCAATTGGAACATTTTTGAATATTGTATGCAGCTCAGAATCAGTAAATTTGGCTATGCCTTTTCCTAGGGCATGTATTACAATAAATCAGACAAGGTGATTACAGCGGTCCCTTCTGGTCTTGTATCTATGAATAAGCAAAACTGAGAATTCAAACACCATCTACATTCATGCCTCCTCTCGCCAACCAAAAAGTAACCTACCCCAAGCATGGTTCTGATCCTCTAAAAATGCCAGTAGACCACTATACAGAGGCCATCTTTTTGCTACAGCACCTTACACAACGAGGTCCTACTCCATGACTCAGACTCCTAGGTGCTCAATACAAACAACAACAATATTAAAGACCTTGCTATTGCTTTTACACAAAAAACACTAAGGGTACATCTAAACTACATCTCTCTTTCAAAAGAGGGATGTAAATTAGACATATCAAAATTGCAAATGAAGCTGGGATTTGAATTTCCCGCACTTCATTTGCATAATGGTGCCCGCGCGTTCTTTCGAAAACGGATATTTCAAAAGTGAAACTGCCATCATGACAAGATTCTTTCGAAAAGAAAAGCCTTTTTTGAAAGATCCTGTACTCCTCAAAACAAGAGGGGTAGCTATGTTAGTTTGTTTCAGCAAAGCTTGTGTGTGCCTCCTGGACGCATCTCATGAAGTGGGCTCCTGCCCACGAAAGCTTATGCCCAAATAAACTTTTTAGCCTTTAGGATGCAACAGGACTTCTCAGTGTTCTTTTCAAACACAACACTGATGGACAACAAAATAAAACTCCAAGATAGATAGGTATACAGTTAATAACTTGGATATTCTGCCAAAGAAATTATTGAAAAAATATTTAGCAGTTTGGTTCTGCGAAACAGTTGTTTAAAATATCAGAATATAGATTTCTTGGAGGCAGTATGTCCCTTTGTGTTCTGTACAATGCAGAGGCAGATGACTAACCTGAACAAATACCATATTTCCCTAAAAAGTAGAACTTTGCAAGATAAACTTAGTTTAATTTTGAAAGGCAGAAGACTTTTCTCGTAATGGTTTATCATAATGTCTCATCTGACTTTAAAAAACATTGGCTAGTATTGAAGAAGAGCTCTTTGCAATATGGCACACAGAGCAAAAGAAACTGACTGCTAAGCAGCTAATGTGAGATGCTGTTGTTTCCAAGCTAATCAGATGTTTTTCAAAACAACAGGTTTGTATGATTCCAAAAGCCAACCATGAAGCCAACAATGAAGCATAACAACATAGAACATGGATACAGAACTTTGGTAAAAGGGTGAACATGATTTTACCAATTGTCACAACAGCATTATCAAACAGGTAAATGACTCGCCAAAGTTACCTTCCTCATAGGGATGTATGGGCATTGCTGGGCTTAAATGATTGTGCAGAGCGCCGAAGAAGGGAGCAAAGTGTCACATAAAAGCCAACTGTTGCTATAGCACACAGAATGATGTGAAAGTCATTGTGCGTGGAAGAGGAGGAAGATACAATCACTTTCAAGATGATGACAATTTTACAAGTTAACATTCAAGAATGAAGAAAGACTGCAAATCATCAAGATCTGTTCAGGCACAGTCAATCTGAACAGCAGTTCATGCCAAGCAAAACATAAGTTATGCTAAGTACAAAATTCTGGATTTTAGTTAGAACCTTAAAAGTTCCTGACACGTTTGTAAATCACAAAATATCATTTAATTTATAGGATTAAACATTAAATTTAATAAAGAAAATAAAGAGGCTATAAGGCCTCAAGAAAAGAATACATTGCATTTGAACTACAAAAAATGCTTCAAGTTGTGCTGAATTACAGGCATGTTTACTATTTGTAGTTTTTGTTTGTTGCCTAGTTATTAACGTTCTCCCTAGATTAAATGCAGTTCAGGCTCTGAATTTTAATGAGAGTCTTCATAAACTAGTTGAAAGAAGGTCAACATTTGGTGAAAAGAGGTGGCTAAGCCTCTTGGCTTTTCCAACAGCTTTCCATAAGGTATTTTTACATGTAAGTTAACATCATTATGACACATGGTGAAAACATTTTTGCTAGATACTGAAAACAGCAAGACCAATAGTTATAATACCTGTGGAGATGGAGTTTTGCATTCCTCTCAGTAAAATTTCTGTAATGCAACTCACAGAATGTGTGGCAAGCGCTTCTGAATTCTGGATTTCTGATAGGACTCGGCGCTCAACTGGTACATAAACAACTGTATAAGCTGAATGCAATTCCTTTTAGAATCTTGGAAAAAAATATAGCCTCTTACATTTACTAGGCAATTCAACCACATACTGGTCTCATGTTATGTGTTTCCCAGACAATATCAAGCTCTACAGCCTGGGCCTGCTTGAGCCTACTTCTCTATTCAAGAGAGAGTTTTTTCCTTCCACTACCAGTAAATCAAACATCTTTTCAAAATTCTGACTCAGATTTTCTTTTATTTCCTGTGTTCCTAGAATGCAATGTCATGAATTTATACATAAAGATAATTTCCATTGAGCTGAGTCTTGTTGGCATGGCTTGAAAATTTTGAATTTGTGACTTTGAAACGACTCATTTCAACCTGATTTTAATGTCTTCATACAATGGCTTGAACTGTCTGATACTGCTGGGTGTAACAGAGTTGGAGACCTAAGGAGAGATTTATGTTTATATTTTTCAGTAGCAGAGCTTTTTTTTCAAAACCTCTTGCTGTATCTAGAAACATATAAGCATTTGCTTTAAAAATTATGTTAGGCTATGCGGTAAAAATTATCTCAGATTATTAAATCCTTTTTAAATTTCCAAGCTGGGCTTTTCAAGCAATCCGTGATCAGGTACAGAGTTTGGAGAACGGAGGATAAGCCACAATAGTAAAAGTTGTACAGAAAAGTTGTTTCCTTTCCTCTGCTGCCAGGATAATTATAATTAATTCTTGGGTCTCTACTGATTCAGAGGAAGGAAGACAATAACCAGTTGAAGCCATTTAAAGAAAACACTGGTAGCAAAATAAGGTGGAGAGATAATCTTTGGTCACATTAATACCATAATGGACTTCTCCTCCCCCACTGCTTAGGTGGATGTGGATCAAGAAAGAGACGGGGGAAATGAGAACTGAAACTGTTCCTTTGGTGGATGGTCTGCCTGCAGCCAACTCTAGCAAAGCCAGATGCTGCTGTGTAGCCAGCGTTAGAAATCTGGCAGCATTAAAGTTTGCTGGATATTTATACAATGTGGTCTCGCCTCATTCCTTCAGGCACCCCTGATGCTACAGTATTTTTATAATGTTAACTCCCAAGCAGAGTTGTTGGAAGAAGTGGTCAGTTAGCCAAAAATCAAACAGATGTGTTCTAGTCCTCACCAACTAATTATTTTGTATAGTAGAGCTTTAAGCACTAGGTATGCTTATGCTTTTTTTAAAAAAAGGGAAGTTCTTTAATGGGGCAAGTGTCATATAGCAACAGATTTTTATTTTTGTCCAACTTTGTTTTAACCGTAATCACTAAACTAGAAGTTTGCTAACATGCAAAATAAAGCCAATGAGGCTGTTTAGAAAAATCTCCTCTGCAACTTCCAAAGGCACACATGAGAGTTGGGCTCTTCATTTCAATGGAGTGTGAAAAATAATCTCAACATATGGAGTGAAATCCTACCCTCATTGTCTTTGATGAGATAAGGATTTCCACCTGTGTGATTTTATTGCATATATTCTCTTATAAAAGACTCTGATTTGGATGTGTGTTCTAGATCTGTGATAGTCTGTGTTCCTTTGGTCTGCTTCACTCCTTTTTGTTGGTTGGATACTCTAGTTTTCACAAAATTTATGAGTGAGATATATAGCAGGTTAACGATATAAAAATTGGTGGTTTTTTTTAATTTAGTGTGAAAAAGAAATGTTGTCTGACCGAAATCAACTGAATACTATTGCCATATCATTTCAGCAAACATGTCTAGGGGAAAATATTTTAATGTTAATAACTGTGTGACTTTAAAAGAACTGTGTTATGTTCATGAACACAACAAGGCAAGTTTCCTTCTACTGCTGGGATTATTAATTGGTAATTCTATTCCTACGTGTTGGCTTTACGTTACACTCAAGCCTTTCATTTCTCTTCTAATGGAAAAAGAAAACTACTTCTTCAGGATGATTAACTAGATTAGAAACTGATGGATGCAGCTTTTCAATTATATATCCAGTGAAGAGCACTACACTAGCTCTGTTTGTTAGGACTGATACTGTAAGCAACACTGAGCCAGAAAAGATAGTGATCTAGCAAAGGATGTGTGCCTTCCTTGGCAAGGATACAAGTAAAGAGGATCAGCTCATTAAAGGATAGAACTACTGTAACATTTCTTTATCAACCCGTACAAACACTTATATCGACACCATTTTTAAAAAGCATCTAGACATAATACCCAATTTTCACATCTGAAATATTGTAACCCCTCCCCAAAAAACTATAAAATGATTCCTTCACACACATACACCCTATATGACTTCATGTCAATTCATTGTTGAGTGCGCCAAACACTATACCATGGTATCTAGGCACCAGTTTAAAAAAAACCTAAGAAGCCTAAAAGCCCTTTAATTAGCTCTAACCTTCAAGTCCATTTGCCTCCAAGAGAAAGTCCATCAGAGGAGTCTTGTTGCTATCCTGAATTTCAACACATTTCCCTCTGTCTCAGTGCCTCTTGCTTTGTTCTCTTAAGGCAGGGGTGTCCAAACTTTTTTCAAAGAGGGCCAGATTTGATTAAATGAACATGCGTGAGGGCCGACCATTTTGCCTGACGTTCTTTGAACCATTAAAATTAAATGCAAATTAACTATTTTATGCGAAGGTTATTGCAAACGGCATACTTTTCATTTCGTCACATGGATGACAAATCTAAACAGGTGTTAAATCACTCTGCCTTTCATATCTGAAGGCCAGATGAAAAAAAAAATCCAGGAAGCTGAAATATATGTCAGGAACATTGTAAAGTACATTACATATTATTGGTAATAAAGGTTGTCTGTCAACTTTTAAGTTCAAAAATATGAACAGGAACATAACACCAAGTATACATGTTGCGTCCAAATATATTTATAACTGATTTAGACCAACTGACATTAACTGAGAT
The DNA here is from genome assembly GCF_052426305.1 of Pelodiscus sinensis. NCBI lineage: Eukaryota > Metazoa > Chordata > Testudines > Trionychidae > Pelodiscus > Pelodiscus sinensis. Next base: position 221,288,656 of record NC_143052.1, read on the forward strand.
TTTACAATGTATTCATCTCAATACATATGGATTCGTTGGGGGCCATAAAAGATAGATATTGCCAAATTACCTGTGGGGCCATATTAAACCGGAACACGGGCCGCAATTGGCCCGCGGGCCGGACTTTGGACATGCCTGTCTTAAGGGTTGCAGCTAGGAATGTTAACTATCAGTTAATTGAGTAATCAAGTAGTCAATGGAATTTCCATGGACTACTCAAGGAGTTAATAAGGAAGGAGGGGAGGCACTCCTGCTGCAGCTCTGCACTTGAAATGCAGTCAGAGCCCAGTGGACTCTGACTGCATTTCAAGTGCAGAGTCGCAGCGTTCCTGATGGTGCAAGTTAGAAATATTCAGTCCTGGCTCACACCGCCCCCAGCAGTTAACCCTGAGGTACGCTTCCAGCACAGCCTCTGGGACGCTGCAGCTCTGTCTCTCTTGCCCTCCTCACTACACTGCAGAGACAGTGCTGGGGTGTGGCTTTTACAGAGGCAGTTGGGGGGGGGGGGATAGAGAGAGTAGTTAAGTAGTCACTCCACTACCTGATAAGCTTATGCTTACTGGGTAGTCAACTACTCGACTAGTCACTTACATCCCTAATTACAGCGTGAGAGCAAGCTCTGATATACAGGAAATTTATGGATTTATTCAGAATTAACCATAGCATTACAGCAAGTAGTCCCGTGGCACCTTAAAGACTAACCTAAATATATATAGTATCATGAGCTTTCGTGGGCAAAACCCACTTCTTCAGATGAACAGGAGCAGAAATAACAGAACCCAGAATTGATAACAGAAAAAGAAATGGTGTGTGTGTGGAGAGAGAGGGGAGTACCTGTCAATTATAGTACCAGTGCTAATGAGGATAGCTGAGTGGGCTGGAAGTGTCTCATACATAGTCCTACAGATGTAGTAATAGGTCAGCGTTTTGTCAGGCACTATACATATTCCTTTCAACATTCTCAGGTTAGGGATGTGAAAGACTAGTTGACAGGATAGTCAACTAGCTGCTTCCCTCCCTCCCTTGCTGCTTCTATCAGACAGAGGCAGCAAGAGGGGGAGAAAAGGGAGATACTTCAAAGAGGCAGCGCAGCACAGAGCTCGGGGTCAGCTGTGAGCTGATCCCAGGTTCCACATGGCATTTCAAAGAGGCAGCGCTGCACAGAGCCCAGATGGGGACTCCCCAACCGACCCCGGGCTCCGTGTGGCACTGCCGCTTTGAAACGCCGCCTAAGGCTGTTGCTGCACTTCAAAGGCAGAGGTGCCCTACTGACTAATCGAATAGTTGGTGCAAAAATGCATCAACTATTCGATTGGTCAATTACCCGATACTTAACATCCTTACCTCAGGTCTAATATTTACATATACAGGTATTACATATTCAAAGACACAGTGCTGAGGATATTAAAAGAGTATACAATAGAAATGTGGGTCACAATTTCTTTGTGAAATGCATAAAAGGAATTGTTACATATTATCATTTTTATTAGCACGCACAAATTGCAAGAGCAATGAGATATCAGTTTCCTTTACTGGCTATTTCCCCTTTCTCTCATACGCGGGGATTTTTGAAGTGCTATGATCCTTTCCTGTAGTTTGTATAAAAGTTATAATTAATCAAGGACTAATTTAATCTATAAATTCCTAAATTGTGTTGAAATATTTACAGATAACTAGACCTACAAACATGCAGTTTCCTTCACAAATGGATCGTGAAGTAGTATCCATGTAAGGTCCTGGATACAGAGATTGTCTTACTGTATTGTTCAGTATATGGCACAGTGGAACCCAAATCTTGGGACTGGAGTCCTTTGGTGTTACCATAATACGTACTTTAATACAGGCAGTCTCCGAGTTACGCGGATCCGACTTATGTCGGATCCGCAGTTACGAACGGGGATTTCTCGCCCCGGAAAACTAGAGCAGCGGGACGCCTGGTCCCGCCGCCCGCCTTCTCCGGGGCGAGAAAAGCTGCTCCCTGTCTCCCTGGTCTGCTGGCGGAGCCAGCAGACCAGGGAGACGGGAGCAAAGCGGTGGAGCACCGGGGGCCGGACCCGCGGCCGCTTCCAGATCAGCTGGAAGCGGCGCGGGTCCGGCCGGGTGCTCCGCCGCTCTGTTCAGCGTCTCCCTGGTCTCCCTGGTCCCAGCGTCTCCCTGGGGCTGGACCCACGCCGCTTCCAGCTGATCTGGAAGCGGCGCAGGTCCAGCCGGGTGCTCCGCCGCTTTGTTCAGCGTCTCCCTGGTCTGCAGACCAGGGAGACGCTGAACAGAGCGGCGGAGCACCCGGCCGGACCCGCGCCGCTTCCAGCTGATCTGGAAGTGGCTGCGGGTCTGGCCCCAGTGCTCCGCCGCTCTGTTCAGCGTCTCTCTGGTCTGTAGACCAGGGAGACGCTGAACAAAGCGGCGGAGCACCCGGCTGGACACGCAGCGCTTTCAGCTGATCTGGAAGCGCCACGGTTCGGCTCGGATCCTCCGCAGCTTTGCTCCACGTCTCCCTGGTCTGCTGGGGGGGGGGGGGCGGGACGCAGCTAGTGCCCCCCCAGCAGACCAGGGAGACGTGGAGCAAAGCCGGGGGCCTGTGGTAGAGCAGGGGGGCACTGCCGGTTGGTCCCGCAGCACCGCTCCTTGGCGCTACTGGACCAATCCGGCAGCACCCCAGCTGCTCTGCCCCAGGCGTCCTGATTCAGCTGCTGATCAGTTTCAGCAGTGGCTGAATCAGGATGCCTGGGGCAGAGCAGCTGGGGTGCTGCTGGGTTGCTCCATTAGCTCCGAGGAGTGGCCGCGCTACTGGACCAAGCCAGCAGCACCCGAGCTCCTCTGTCCCAGGCGTCCCAAAGTCAGCCGCTGCTGAAACTGACCAGCGGCTGACTACAGGAAGCCCGAGGCAGAGTTGCTCTGCCCTGGGCTTCCTGGAATCAGCTGCTGATCAGTTTCAGCAGCAGCTGACTTGGGGACACCTGGTGTTCTTACCTTGAATCTGTATGTAAGTGGAACTGGTGTCCAGATTCAGCGGCTGTTGAAACTGATCAGTTTCAGCAGCGGCTGATGCCAGTTCCGACTTACATACAGATTCAACTTAAGAACAAACCTACAGTCCCTATCTTGTACGTAACCCGGGGACTGCCTGTAGTCATGCTAACCCAGAGACTCTGAAAGCTGCCAGATTTTAAAGACGCAATGAAGAGTTCCTCACCACAATCATCTCTCATTTTTCTCACCCAGAAACAACAACCAAAAAAAACCCCTATGGCCTCAAGTCTAGTTCAGCAGAATAGAAGTAAAATAGAAACAAAAAAGAACTAGTTTGTATCTTACCCTACATATGGTTTAAAATGGAAATATTTCTATTCTCTTGTAGACACGTTAAAACATTTTGGAGTGTATTCAAACTACTCTGACACAGATATGACATTTGTACTGTACTAAGGAGAGATGATGTCCAATACCAATAAAGTAATTGGGGAGAAGGACTCATGGCAGAATATCTAATCAGATAAGCACATATTTCAGTTTTTGTAGGGATAGTTCTATAGTTAAACAGTTTAATAGGCTGCCTTTCAAATATTAAGTGCCCAATTGATTTTTAAAAAATCTTTAGGACCTAAACACGAGGAAATTATTTCAAAGTTATTTGGGTTAAACTAGTGTAACAAATTTTTTTACCCCCAACCTCTGGAATGCAAAACACTCAATTTAAAAAAAAACTGCACAGAGCATATAAAACAAAAGATCCAACAAACAAACAAAACACACTTCTACAATGGAAATTTCATGCCATAGTACAAAACCTGATACAATGCAAATAGTTGTTTTGGCATCACACCTGGAGAGCATTAGAGCAGGTTTATTGTGTTGATTTTCAACAACAGCTACAAAAATATTTTCCACTATATTTGAGTGGAATAAAAAAGCTGGATATTCACTTACACCCAAAGCCTCCATGTAAACCAATGATTTTCCAGGGGTCAGACTCAATTCATTGGAATAACTGATTTTTCAGTTTGCTGGCATTTTAAAAACAAAAATTAGAAAAAAAATTAGATCAAACTAAAATGTTTTTCAATTTTTGTCTGTTCTGTTAAATTAAAAAGTAAAAAATATTTCCTTTGCGTCTATTAAAATATTTCATTTTGACATTATCAAAATAAAATGTTTTGATTACAATCATCGTAAGATTTTGCATAAATGTATTAAAAACAATCAAAATGCTTTAAAATGATCAAAATCAAACTTTCTTTTCCCAACCGAAACAACTCAGCAAAACACACATGAATTTGCTGTTCCACTGTTGGTCAATCTGTATTTTTCTCCAAAAAGAGTTTTAGCCAAAGTAATTTTGCCCAGTTCTAATCCACATATAGTGCAACTCTGGTCTTCTAGTTCACTTACCAGGAATGGCCTTTTGTGTATACTTGCAGAATGTCTAACAAATAGGGATGTAAAATCCTTTTAATCAGTTAACTAGTTAAACTTTATGTTTAGCCAGTGAACCACTTAAAATGGGGGCAGGAGGAGGGGGCCTCTCCAGCCAGGCCAGACCGCCAGTTAAACCTAACTGGTAAACATCACCTGCGAAGGGTGATGCTTACTGGTTAAACATTCACATTCCTACTAAGGAAGATAAGAAATATATAACTCACAAGAGATGATAGTGACACTACACTAATGAGATTTGCAAACATTTTGTGATGTTGTCCAGTTTCCAAACTGCAAAAAGTTAATCTCACCTAGGTCCAGATGCATAATTTTTATCACGTATCCATATCTACTGGGTGGGAAAAAATCTAAAGTAGCTTTGATGCTTTATTGTAAGTTTAACATAATATATAAATCAAAGAAATAAGGTCAAATAAAATAACCTAGAATCTATCAAACTTGTGACCTTTAACACCCGATTTACAACTGATTCCACAGGGGAGCTATTTGAACACATGCCAAATCTATGAAATAAGTTAGCATATTTCATACTATACTAGGACTACTTTCACATAATTCATTGCCTTTGTTTCAGATCAAAAGCACTGAAAAGGGTGCAAAGAATTTGATTACAGATTGCTTTTACTGATACATTCCAAAGGAGATTAAGAAGAAAGCAAGGTCATAACCCTGCCTTTACTTAAAATTCATATTCACATTTCTCTCTCAAGATCTCTCTCCCTCTCTCTCTCATATTGCTCCAATGGTGAACTCTTGTTCTCTCATTTGAACAGTATCACTCAAATGATCTGCTTCAGCTCAGAGTTGCCTGTAGAGATAGACCCATACTTCATCTGTTTGGATGCTGTCAGTCTGAACATGTGGAAGGAAGGGAAAAGAAACACTCTTGAATAACTAAATAAGTTGAAGTGGCAGCCCATGCCCTACCTGTCCTAGACAATTTATATTTTCTGGTGCCTGTTTAGGCCTTTGATTTGGCCTTGGACACACTGATTTTTTTAATCATCGCTGCCTGCACCAAAGGCATCCATACCTGTCACTGAGATAGTAAGGCAATGAAGCCAGTCACTAACATCCTATCATCAGCAGGTCAATGAATCTGGGTGCACCCCAGGGAGAAGTAGTGAGATAGCGGTGGTCAAAGGATTTTTTTTGTTTTTGTTTTTTTAAGAAACAGGATTTATTACCTCATAAAACAGGTACCACCAAGAACAGTTGATCAAAGTTCCTCTGTGAAATAACACACCCGATACTTCATATAACAGTAATGTGACCCCGAAAAAGTTCATTCCTGCACTCCCTTGCAGGAGCGCTGCACAGAATTTCCTCCCGTGGGACCTTCTTATTCCAACAGTCAGCACTCTCTTCTCTCACAGCTGCCCTATCAGGTTCCTCTGCTTGCCCAGTATGCCATTCGCTGCCAAGAGGATGGCAGCCAGAACCTTCTTCCCTTTATTTTAAGAAAAATAGCTCAGTGTTATAGGATGTTCTCTTCTCTTTCCAATGGCTCATACCTACTTTGAAATCCACATGGAATACTTCCAGGACCTTTCCCTCATCTTTTTCAGCACCAGAAACTAGACTACCCTGGTGTATTCAGTCCAAGCAAGGAAAGGGGGAGCCTTGGACCATGCTTCTCTCAAGTTTAGAGACTTCAGGCCTAGCTTGTTATTAACTAAAGATTGGACCACCCTGGTCTGGCATCCTTGGGACCTGACCGGTCACAAATGAGGGAATGGGTCAGATATGGGGAAGTCCCCAGCCACCAGCCTCCCAGACCCTCCCCATAGCTGGCTGTCCTCCAGCCTCACTGTCACAGGGCTGCGCCCTGATGCTGCCTGGCTTGGTTTTGAGTGCAGAGGGCTCACTGGGGCTCCACCAAGATGGAGCTCCCCACCCGCCCAGCCACTGCTGGCAGGATTCCCTGCTGCTGGACTCCCAGGCTTGCTCACGCACCTAGCACCAGGGGCTCTCTAGAGAGTCCCAGGTTTAGGAGGTTTAACCTGCATTGCTCATTCTTCCCAGAGCTCTTTTCTTTCTTGGCAACTTGCTTTGTCACACCCCATGACACCAGCTGAAAGGTCTACACTGAAATTCTTGTTCTAGATTTACAATGACACCCCTATGCTGGATCTGGCTTTTCACATGAAACATGAAAGTTTGCTTTTGTAGGATATCCACTGCCTTAAAATCCATGCATTTTGCATCGTTTAAAAGCTCAGCAACTATCAAAATGGTTAGTAAAGCTGCTTGAAAATGTTCTTTTGAAAATATTTCAATAGAAAAAGGCCTAATTTTTGCAGAAAAAAAATCTATTAGAAATGAAAAAAAATTTCTCCTCTCCTTTCCTATTTTGCCACTGGAAAAGGGGTGGTCAGAAAAAAAAAATCAGGAAAAGGAAAAAGGAAAAAATGACATTTTTGGTTCCGTTTTTCCAAACCAAAAAGCTTTTGATATTAAGTTTTGAGGTAAAGTTTCCTGTGTAAAACAATTTGCATTTTTCAGTACATTTTTATCAATTACTCCCTAGAGCACTCAAATGAATTAATTCAAAGAAAAAAAAAGTAATTAACAGGAAATTGGATAATTGATTGGAAAGTGTATCTATAATTCATTCTCTGGATAGATACAACTGCAGTCATCAAGAAAACTTTCGTGGTATCTGGATAACATATATTACTCTAATAGCATACCACTGAGCTTAGAAGAGTTGAGGGGGAAGGACTAAAAGAAGAATTGCTTGTTTTTGCAAGTCAAGTCTGAAGTTTCTTAAGGGCCTACATAAACATTCTTTGGCTTACTTAGAGTATGCTGCTTTACAAAAATTTATTTTAAAACATTAGAAATGCGGCTGTTCTTAGGAAGATATCAGGGTGAATACAACAATTTTCTCTATAGTTATACTTTTCTGTGTATTATATTGTGTGTATGTACAGTTGTGTTTTACACACACAAGCAAAAAACTGCTAAAAACACATTGAGATTGCAAATCAAGCACTCAGAAGACAGCAAATGCTAGAATTAAGATTGCTTGTGCAACCTTACTCTCCCACTCCTCACATATAAACAAACTCCCCAATTTCCTTCACACCCCTCCTCAGATTCTTATTCCCCTACTATCTACTCTTTGTCCATCCCAACATACACAGGTCCAGATCTTGTCCCCTCCACATCAAGTAGCTTCCTCCCCCAAAGTTGTTTGGGCCCAATAGGGGCTCTCAACTCAGGCACCTGGATCGGTGTATCCCAGAACTCTAGTTGCAGAGATAGTCCAGCTCCACTCTTGCCTGGAACATGCCCAGTGCCAATAGGCTTTAGAAATCTAAGAAAGCTTTACTGAGCCTGTGGGCACTGCTGTTTATCAAAGGGAAGAGCCCCAGGTTTTTCATTTTTCAAAATGGCAAAAATCAAACAAAACCAATGTTTTTAAATACAAATATGCCTGGCACATGGAGTAATAGTATCTCTCATGATGTCCAGATGACATGGGGCACCACGCCTAACGTAAAAAGTGCTGTAACCCCGTGTTCCAAGTCACAATGTCTCCAGTGGGAGCTGGGCCCAGCTCTGTGAGAAAGGAGCTGCCTATGAAGGGTGAGGACGGAGCAGGCTTGTTCTGCAACAAATCTACCTTCTCACCAGGCTCCGACAGGCTCGCTGTCTAGCCCTCCACTATTTCTCCTCAGAGAGAATCAATGAAATAAACTGAAATTCCCCCCAAATAATATGTAAAACACTAAAATATTTTTTAAATCCAACATTGCAGGACTTGGCCAGATTTGGGGAGATTTTTATTGGGAAGGTAAAAGGCACATCACCCTGCCAAATTTCAAGAACCAGCTCTAAAGCATAGGAACAATAGAGCTATTCAAAGTAAATACGGTCAGAAAAAGGTGTCAGACATCGGCAAAAAATCATTGTTCTCCTAGCCTCATCTTTGGAAACAGATTAACAGTTTGGGCAGAGATTTTCTCAGTGTTAGGTAGCAGTAGTTGTACCCAAGCGGTTTACGTTTGGCAAAGGTATCAGCAACTGAAATCGGGTCTTATGGGAGGAAATATCAGAAATTGTCTATGGCTGTGCTACAATATAATATACATAAATATACATACATACATACATAATGTCATTAGCAAAGTGATTAACCCATGAAATACATAAAGGGATGTTTTCAAGGTTTTTTCCCATTCTCATTAGGGAAAAACATTAGAACACACCTCAGTGCATCTGCTCTATACAGATAAAACCTAGTTTCACTCATCAATGTCTTCTTATCTGAGTGCATTTGTAAAGGCAGGAAATTTAAGCACCTGGGAGACAGCAGCTCCAATTGCAAGTTAGGCACCACAGGAAAGCTACACAATTCACCAAACGTTAAATGAAATGAAAGCCAGAAACAGGCAGCAGGAAGCACTATTCTCTATTGAAAATGTGCATAGTTTTCGAAAAGTGAATTTCCTGGAACAGATAGACCACACAGATTCAGCCCATGGAAGAAAAAAAAAGAGTGAAGTATTAGATGCTCCATTACTACACTGTGCAAAGTATTCAGAGATCATGAATTCTCAGTAGACAAACAGTAGTGGCAAAGGGCCTCTTTTAATAAGCCATCTCTTTTAAATAAAAAAAAGAAGGGAGTGTATATATATTTTATAACAGAGAGATGGATTACAACTCCAGAGGCAGTGTCCAGCTAAACACATCAGATCATAAGATGATAAAATTCAACATAACTACAATAAAACCAATGGATGATAAATAAATAAAACCTATAATGATTGACACCAGCTATGATCTTCTATCCCATCCTTTTCAAAACCTATGGGTACACTGAATATTAACTCATTTCACATTGATCCAATTTTGAAATAGACATCGGTTGTATAAAAATACACTCCCTAAGCATTGGGGATGTCCAGGTTTCAGGACATGTCCCAGTATCAGGTACAACACAGTCATCGATACGCCAGTTTTTTTACTCCAGTTTTTGTAAGCCCCAGCAGGAAACAGCACATAAAATGGTTCCCGACCAGCTGTGTTGATGAAGCTGCCAGGCTAGCAGGTGTCTTAAGGACTATCCTTGGAACCGGTCACACAGGATTACCACATACACCAGCTCACTATGCCTCCCAGGGAGCTTCCTCTATGCTCATATCCTCCAATCAACCATTTCCCGTTCATAGAATAACAGTGCGGCAGGGAAGGAGGCAGCAACAGCCGATTGGCTGAGGAAAGAGCAGTCCTTATCTATCAGGCATAACACCCTGAGCACATATATTTGACCATCACCAAAACTGTGTGTGCAACTGCCCCTTTGAAAGTCTGATGGCTTTTGCTGAGAGTTACACAAATGTAACCCCTATCCACTGGCAGTAGATTAGTATGCACTGTAGCAAGGGTGCAGCCTATGGGCTTATAGTGGTGTGCTATGTGCCCATATAGGAGAGGAGGTATAGACAATGCTGAAGAGATAATAATCCAGAACAAATAGATCAATGAAAATTCCAGGGACTCAGTCTCATAGGACAACTTGGTTTCCAGAATCAGGCCCACATTTTACTCACTTCCCTACCTAGGTTGGGAAGAAGTGTGTCCATTTTAATATCTCAAGGACAAACAATCCACAAAAATAGAAGATGAACAAAAATAAATCAGTAAAGCACTGAATAAATTGTCTCATGAAATGCTGACAGCCTGGTTTTCAGAGTACTATACACAATACAATAACAATGTGCTAAAATGTATATGTGCATATCCCCTAAAGACACTAGATTATTCAAGAGAAATCCAACACACCGAGAAAAATGCCTAAATATACAGGCAGTCCCCGGGTTACGTACAAGATAGGGACTGTAGGTTTGTTCTTAAGTTGAATCTGTATGTAAGTCGGAACTGGCATCCAGATTCAGCCGCTGCTGAAACTGATCAGTTTCAACAGCAGCTGAATCTGGACACCAGTTCCGACTTACATACAGATTCAACTTAAGAACCCCAGGCGTCCCCAAGTCAGCTGCTGCTGAAACTGATCAGCAGCTGATTCCAGGAAGCCCGGGGCAGAGCAACTCTGCCTCGGGTTTCCTGTAGTCAGCCGCTGGTCAGTTTCAGCAGCGGCTGACTTGGGGACAGCTGGGGCAGAGCAGCTGGGGTGCTGCTGGGTTGCTCCAGTAGCGCGGCCGCTCCTCGGCGCTACTGGACCAACCCAGCAGCACCCCAGCTGCTCTGCCCCAGGCGTCCTGATTCAGCCGCTGCTGAAACTGATCAGCAGCGGCTGAATCAGGACGCCTGGGGCAAAGCAGCTGGGGTGCTGCCAGGTTGATCCAGTAGCGCCAAGGAGCGGTGCTGCGGGACCAACCGGCAGCGCCCCACCTGCTCTACCATAGGCCCTGGGCTTTGCTCCATGTCTCCCTGGTCTGCTGGGGGGGGGGGAAGGGGGGCACTAGCTTAAGATCAGCTGGAAGCACCGCGGGTCTGGCCCCGGGTCCTCCGCTGCTTTGCTCCCCGTCTCCCTGGTCTGCTGGCTCCCCCAGCAGACTAGGGAGACGGGGAGCAGCTTTTCTCACCCCGGAGGAGGCGGGCGGGCGGCGGGACCAGGTGTCCCGCCGCTCCAGTCCTCCGGGGTGAGAAAATCCCCGTTCGTAACTGCGGATCCGACATAAGTCGGATCCGCGTAACTCGGGGACTGCCTGTATGCATGCCAGAGAAAGACAAAAATCACAGCTTCCTACTTTCAAATTACAACAAACTATGAAGGAGCTAAACAAACAAAAGCCTTGAACTTTGCCATGAAGAATGTGAAAAGTATGCACTGGTAAATTACATGAGTAAAACTATTCCAGAGTAACCCAAGCTCTGGACAGACACAAACCTTTCACCTTCTTAGAACTACATCTAGAGATAGACAATCTGCATTCCAACCCCATCATTCCCAATTGCCAGAGCAGCTGATTCAAGCAAAGTAGAACTATATAATTCAGGCTTTAGCTAGTAGAGGGAAGACCTTGTTTGGTTCTCTCAGTTTGCAATGAACAGTTGTCTATGTCACAAAAAACTGCGTCACAAGTGACACTAATTGGAATCCTTGCTAGCAGTACGAACACAGAAGACAAGACTCTAATACGCACAAAGCTAAGCTGTCGTACTCTTTGACCCCTAAATGGGGGACCTGTCAGGTCACCACTGAGGTAGACAGGCAGGGTAGCATGGGGAAGCTTGCAATGCTTTTCTTCATGCCACTCCTGTTCAAAGAGAGGACCAGTCACCAGTGGTAACTCCATAAAAAATGGAAAGGACAAAAAAAGAGAGACTTCAAAGCTCACCTCCTGAATAAAGCTCATTTACTGAAGCCCACAGAACATCGGCACCATGATTCTTTGAGGTAAAGGCTCTTGACAAGAAAAATGCAAATCTTTTGACAAGTAGAATATCAAATTTTAACCCAAGCATGCATCACAGCTGTTAGAAAATGGGAAAGGGAAGCATCTGGACACTGTATATAACATCAATTAGAGTGGTCTGAGGAAACTGTTCATACTCATTGCTTTTACAGTCCCAGTCATACAATAGGTGACAGCTGTCCAAGAACAATTTCCTAAAAATAAATTTAAAAAGAAAGGGATTTAGGCAGGTTAAAAAAAAGCAGCTAGGTTAAAAGATCTAGTGCAATTTAGGACTATAAGGACGACTATTCCTTTCTGCTTCAATATCAGCCTCTACTTTCTCTACAGTTCAAGAACATTTGAATACATAATTCCTATTGACACAAATGGATGTGACTGGTATAAATCCTCCAAATGTTAACAAAAAGTAACACACACACACACACACACACACACACACACACACGTCTAAATTACTTTTTAAAAAAAGCACTTTTTTGAATTGAGCAGTTTAGTGAGTTTTTTAAAAAGCACGTGACAATGGATTGTACATTCTTAACATTGTGTCCCTGTCTGAGTCATAAGGTATGAAATACTGAATATAGTGGGGTCATAAGTACCCCTATTACTAGAAAAACAGGGTGGTGTGGGCCAGCCCTACTTAAAGAAACACTTTAACATGTTATAGATACAGATTGGATTGAAAAAGAAACTTTAAAAAGTGAGGTGACAAAGGAAATCAACATAATGAAAATTAACACTTAAGCAGGGCTGTGAAATAATGCGTTGAAGACAAAAATAATCCATAAACGTGTTTTGAATTTACTATTTAGAAATGTATAGCAATATTTCTCAGGATCATTCCTATATTTGCTCTGTCTTAGACTGTAAATGCTAGATAGTATTTTTTTCTCCCACTTATGGCTGAAATCTTATTTGATCCAAAATTTCTGGGGGAGGGCAATAAAACTCTTCCAACACAGAAGTATACCTTTTTCCTAGGCAAACTGAAGGCAATTAAAATTTCTTTCTACTTTAAAAACAAAATAACTGCAATATTTTTAAAAAATCTAATACCTAGAATAGAAGAAATTCAACTTCTAGGAGCCAACTCGGCAACTATAACAGAACATTTAAAAGGAAACACTCAAATGCATTAGCAAACTGCACTGACCATATCAAAGGAAGCCAAACAAAATAAATTAGGCAAATATATTGCAGCTTCCCAAACAATAACCAAACTCCAGTTCTTTATAAATGTCAAGATGGCTGAATTGCAGTTGAACTGTTAAAAACGGCTGCATGCATTTAATTAAGTCAAAATCTAAGCCAGATGGCACGTTACATTTCCAAAAGACTGAACGCAGTCACAAGAGGCACTGCTTAAACATTCCTTAACGATTCCTGGCACCACTGCATGCAAAATTCCAGATCTCTTTCCGCTCTATTCCCCTCCCTTTTTCCAATCACCAAAGACATTTAAAAAGGGAGAGAGAAAAATGCATCCCAGAGCCCTTGTGATAAATTGACTCAGCCTGTGGAATGTAAGGTGAACATTCCTGTGCGAATTCAGAGATTTGATTTACTTTCTGTGGAAACCTCCAGCAGCAACCCCAATTGTTGGTCTTTGCCTCAGAGCCCTTCAGGTCCATCATTTGTCTTCTGTAGGATTAGGATTCCCACATACTACAGCCAAAAAAAAATAGCCATAAATTGTCTCATGTTTTGTGAAGGCCTCAGAACATTTATAAACAGTATGTTAAGAGAACAGGTAACTGAATCACAACTAATCGACAGAATAACTTTGTAGTGATTTCATTTCACTTTTTCTTCACATTTATACACTGATCCCCAAAACCATAACATTTTCTTCTAAGACATAATCTCCAAACTCTATCCCCCACACCAGCAAGCTCCAAAATATGGTCAGTTGCAATCAACAGTACTAATCTTAATTAATCAAACTATTGCCAGTCAGGCCTGACCTAAGTGGTAGTAGCTTGCTACTGATAATTATATTTGAACATATCAACTTAAACAGAAGAGGTACATAAATCAAACACCTTCATACTTCTCAGCTGGGATGCAAAAAAAAGGATAACAAAAGCCAGCTCAAAAAATCTGGAAGCTATAAATTAGTATGTATAAAGCATATTACAGATACAACACACCAATTTTCTTTTGCTTACCTCCCTCTGTAAAACACTTTGGCAACGTCTACATTGTGCTCTCTTGCACAACATATGCAAATGAGCTGCCATTTTGCGCAAGGGGCTTTTGCACAAGAAGCAGTACAGACTTGCACAAAACCCCCCTCTTGCGCAAGAGCCGTTCTGCCGTGTATTTTCAGGCAGTATAGACTGCTCCTTCTTGTGAAAAAGCCCCTTGCGCAAAATGGCGGCTCGTTAAATATGCAAATGAGGTACGGCACAGTGATCAATAAATACAGATATATAGAATCATGATATAAAAGCGTTGCAAAAGATAAAAAATGTTATGTATTATACATAAAAAATTCAAACAACTGCCATGTTTTACCCTAGGGCAGCCAATGGAGCAGCCTGTTAGGTGTCTCCACTAGCAGGAGAAAAGGACAACAAAAGGAGGCAACAGAGCAATACGTTCACTGGAATAAGGACCAACTGGCTTGGTAGAATGTCCAAGGATGCAGAGAAGGAACAAACTACGCATATTTCTACACTGCGAGTGGGTGATGGGATTGCAGCACATAACATATCCATACTAGCTTTGAACTAGCTAGAGCAAAGCTAGTTCAACCAACAGTAGCAGTGAAGCCACAAAGCACAGCCAGCAGCTGCTCTGATATATACCCAAGGTCCTGAATAGGATAGGGTAGGCTATGCAACTTGACAGCCTGTTGCAGCTTATCTGCAAGTTATTACTTGAGCTAGCATTGACCTAGGTAAGTCACAGCTATCTCAGTTATGTCTACTCTTTCCGACTCCTGCATAGGCTATCCTAAGAGATAGGGAAGCGTGTGCAAAAACAGAAGGGAGTGGCAAAAACAGAAAGAGGAACAGAACAAAGCTGCCTCCTCATATGAAAAGCGGAGCAATAAAAGCACAGGTAAACTTCCCTCAGCCTCTGGACCAAACAAATGAACATGTTCTGAATTCACTGCATGTTTTCGATTATGTCCTCTCTGTTGCTTCCTTTCCACTTGAAGAAATAGGAAGTAGTTCTAGGGGGACAGCCCTCAGCTCCAGCTCCACTGGATAGAATAGCCCTTCACTGAATAGAACTAGCAGGTCAGGTCCCTGTTCCCTTCCTAAAGGGCAAACTGCCACTACCTGGACACATTTGCTTGCAATCTTCCACATGCCCCTCATAAGAAAGGGCCAGAAAAACTTGGGTTGTGCCACTCCATCTTTCCCTCTTCCCTTCAAGGAAGGAGGCACAAGCGCCCCACTCTGCCCTGTCACTTAGCCATAATTTCTATTTGCCATGGACAATCTAGTTCAGGCATGTCCAAAGTCCGGCCCGCGGGCCAATTGCGGCCCGTGTTCCGGTTTAATATGGCCCCACAGGTAATTTGGCAATATCTATCTTTTATGGCCCCCAACGAATCCATATGTATTGAGATGAATACATTGTAAAATCTCAGTTAATGTCAGCTGGTCTAAATCAGTTATAAATATATTTGGACACAACATGTATACTTGGTGTTATGTTCCTGTTCATATTTTTTGAACTTAAAAGTTGACAGACAACCTTTATTACCAATAATATGTAATGTACTTTACAAGGTTCCTGACATATATTTCAGCTTCCTGGATTTTTTTTTCATCTGGCCTTCAGATATGAAAGGCAGAGTGATTTAACACCTGTTTAGATTTGTCATCCATGTGACGAAATGAAAAGTATGCCGTTTGCAATAACCTTCGCATAAAATAGTTAATTTGCATTTAATTTTAATGGTTCAAAGAACGTCAGGCAAAATGGTCGGCCCTCACGCATGTTCATTTAATCAAATCTGGCCCTCTTTGAAAAAAGTTTGGACACCCCTGATCTAGTTTATCCATGCTCTGTGAACATTCATGTCAGAATTGTGGTTCCTGGAGCAGAGACAGCAGCTGTAGCCATGCCACCACCAGAGATGACTACAATTCAACCTGGTTGTGAAAAACGAGGTTTTCTGAGAAACTGGCACTAAGGCAGACAAAGAGAGCTTCTCTTCTTCTATTCTCATTTATTTTTGCTGAATAAAATGACTTTTGGTAGGACTGGAAAAAGAAAAAAAAATCTGGACTGCCTAGGAGTGTCAACAGGGCAAAAGCTTCAGGGGGTAGCCGAGTTAGTCTGTAACAGGAAAAACTTCAAAAACAAATAGTCTGGTAGCACTTTAAAGACTAACAAAATATGTAGATGGTATCATGAGCTTCTGTGGGCACAGCCCACTTCTGCAGATGACCAGAGTGTTGGATGTCCAGAAGTCAACTAAGTTTCTGGGGCACTGACTTTTTCAAAAGTGACTGAAGCTAATAAGATTATCAACGCTCAGGTAAAATGTTTCCTTCATTCACCTACAAGGTGCCAAGTTAAACTGTGCAGCAAGATTCTACCATTAGTATGACTAACGCAGTCTGCAAATACAGGTTGAACATCTCTCGTTCAGGACTCTCTGGTCTGGCAACGTCTGCGGTCTGGCAGGACCACAGATGTTGCTAAACAAGAGAACTCCAGCTGCAGAGGTTGTGAGAAGCTGGGAGTGGAGTCTGTCTCGCCCGCGGCAGCCTACAGGGGCAACGGCCTAAGGGTAGAGAGCCGTGTGAACAGATGCCGCCCAGCTGTTCCCAGGGTTTCCCAACCCCAGCCAGCATGGCGGCAGCTGATCCTGGGGCTCCCTGTCCCCATCCCCACAGGGAACTCCTGGAGCAGCTGCCACCACTGTGCACTCAGGGCTGGGGAACCCCGGGAGAAGTTGCCAGTACCATGCAAGACTGGGGGCAGTTAGCAGAGGCCCGTGAGTGGGCTGGGGCCAACAGAGCCAAGCAGGTAGGCAGGAGGATGTCAGGCCTCCAGGTTGTTCCAGGGCAGCAGCCAGGACAGGAGCCTCAAGAGAGCCCAGATGCCTAACCTCCCCTGGTCCAGCAAATTCCCTTGTTCAGGACCACTTTGGTCCTGAGGGTGCCGGACCAGGGATGTTCAACCTGCTCATACTAAATTTAAAACATTTTATTCCTTTGTATTGGTGAGCAGGGGGGAGGTCCGATTATTATTTATAGCACGAGCTATATGATCTTTACAACCTCAGAAGAAATGTAAGACACTGAGTTTTTAAATTCTGCTTGTGCTGCGTTTCAGATATAATCAGAGGTACTTTAATGAAAACATTATGAAGAGGCTGTGTCATTGAGAAGACTCAGTATTTTTCCATTTCTACCATCAACATCAAGCAACATAAAATTGGATCTTTGCATTGAAGATTTTTTGAAATATTATTGTTGAAAATGAGGACTAAGTGGATCCTGTGATGATTTGATAAGGGATGTTGGGCACACTATCATGGACATCCCTTAAAAAGTAAATGACATTTCTGGGATTCATACTTGAGAAATTGGGGAAGCTAGAGGTAGAGATAATTATGTCCATAAGGAGGGTTCAAAAGATCTGATCAAGTTCCATTTGAACATCTGAATATTTGAAGTCTGGGGAATCCGAAGTCCAATTCTCTGCCTGAATGATTTACAGGACAAAAAAAGTACACAATTCAAAGCACTTCTCTACTCTCTAGCTGGAGGAATTCAGCAGTCATGTCCTCAGTTTGCCCTCAAATTCTTGGATACCAGTATGCCCTAGAACAATTTGTGCAGAACCAACCAACCAACCAAATCCACGGTGCTTATAAGGCTTCAAAACATTAACATCCAGTTCACTATGGGTAGACTCAAGTCAGAGGACTCAACTGGCCTTCTCTGTACCATTTTGCCACATCTATCATATCTCCTTCCCTCAGCTGAATAATTTCCAGTTTTTCAATATTTCCTTGTGTGGACGCACACAAAACCATCAGACACCTGCTTCTATAGACTAAAATTGGTATGCTCTATAACTTTATTTCCAACTTGTTCTGTCTTCCTCCTTCCCACTCAGAAACATGAACAGAAAACATTATTCAAGGTGAGAATGTGTTATCAACTGTGCAGAATAGCATAATGTTTTAAATATTGTTCTAAATTACCTTTTACGTTATTAAATCAATTTGACCGATGCTCTGTTTGAATAGATTATTTTTTATGCTTCTGTAAATGTATAGGGTTTCTATATAATATATTGCCGCCAACTTATTTAAGAGTATTAAAAACTAAAGAACCAAGAAAAATTCATCAGTTAAAAAATATGCATGTATGTATCAATCTCAGCAGAATGATATGCCAATCTTGGTTCATTTCAACTCCATTCATCTTAATGCAATGCAATACCACAAAACGGTTTCCTTTAACAGCCAGATTCTTGACCTTGGGTTGTTCTGGTGTCAGAGTAGGGGGCTGGGGTGGGAAAGATGTTCACCAATCACAACCAAGAACTGCAGAATAAAAACATACAGAATAGCCAACAGGAAAAAAAAATCCTCTCCCTGAAACACCACCTCTTCCCCCTGCTGCCATGGAATCTGGGACAGTTCACACTCATTATGTTTCACTGTCTCAAAACATTTAGTAGCTCCCTTGCACAGAAAGTTAAAAAAAAATCTGTAACAGTGGAGACTATGTCAAAACTATGCCAAGACTAAAGATTAACTGCCTCTAGCTCAGCAGTGATGCAGGACACATGCACATTAGAATATTAATAAAAATAAACACAGAACAGACAATAAGTGTACTTACTAAATATGAACAAAGTTAAGATACACGTGTGGGTTTTTTTGGTTTTGGGGTTTTTTTGGGCCAAGATTGTAGGTGTCTCACTTCTAAAATGTGGTAATTTTTTGCTCTATCACAGTTCCCATGAAAACTTGAATCTAAATCCTTTGGCTGTGTCTAGACTGGCAAGATTTTCCACAAAAGCAGCTGCTTTTGCGGAAAAACTTGCCAGCTGTCTACACTGGTCGCTTGAATTTGCACAAGAACACTGACAATTTAATGTAAGATTGTCAGTGTTCTTGCGCAAATACTATGTTGCTCCCGCTCGGGAAAAAGCTCTCTTGCGCAAATGCTTTTGCGCAAGAGGGCCAGTGAGACAGCTAAAAACTGTTTTGTGCAAAAAAGCCCCGATGGCAAAAATGGCAATCGGGGCTTTCTTGCGCAAAACCGCATCTAGATTTGCAGAAAATCATGCCAGTCTAGACGTAGCCTTTCTGTACTAAATGCTTCTACCACGACATGTATGT
This sequence comes from Pelodiscus sinensis, assembly GCF_052426305.1. Classification (NCBI taxonomy): domain Eukaryota; kingdom Metazoa; phylum Chordata; order Testudines; family Trionychidae; genus Pelodiscus; species Pelodiscus sinensis. The sequence goes on from NC_143052.1 coordinate 221,307,820, forward strand.
TTGGTTATAGTAGGATGGCGTTTGGCCATTAAATTTAAAAATGTGTTTAGCAGTTTACAAGATTTACAAGACTTTGCTCAAAAAGATATGAGAAATAAGTTCAAATTTCAAGGGAAGCTGACAGATTTCACAGTATCCTTACTTATATTTGTTATTATTTAAAAGACTGACAATGTACTCAGCAGAGTGCAAGATACAAAACAAAATCAGTGCCTGGCCTCAAGAGCTCGCGATCTAAATGATAGCCCCAGATGGGACAAGCACTAGCAAAGACAGCAAAAGAGTGAACTGGAGAAGAGTCTGTAGCAGGTAACCTGGATCATAAAAACTTTCTGATGCCATTTATATAACATGGAAACTGAATTTTAACTTTTTGCTGCTTGCTATTTAATATTTGCACTGTTCTAAGACTAGATGATAACAAAGTGACAAAGTTCACTACAGCCTCTAGTTCTCATGCACCAGCACAATGCTGTAATAGCTGGTTTGCAAACAGTGCAAGGGAAATTGAAGTTTTCATTCAATATGTCATGAATATACTACTACTAATACTAAACTTTTAAACAAAGCTATATTTTGCCCCTACATGATTGGAGAGTTTCCCTTTGAGTGCTGAACCAACAGACACCAGAGGTGTTTTTTCCTCTAACATTAAACCAAACCAAGGATGACATCTCATTTTGCTCCACTCAGTTTCTGGTAAACATTGAAGTTCCTTGTTTGCTGACTTCATTTTCGTTCCTTTCTCCTCTGTCCCACAGTTTCACTCAAATGTATGTTGTTCAAGTTTCTTTACAAACAAACACTATCATTTGCACTACTGTATATACTCATTTACATCTACAGGCACAGAATACAAAAGATTCTTAATACAGGCAGTCCCCGAGTTACGCGGATCCGACTTATGTCGGATCCGCAGTTACGAACAGGGCCCTCCCTCTCCCTGGTCTCCAGCAGACCAGGGAGGGGAAGCAAAGCGGCGGAACACGCAGGCAGCGGACAGCCCAGACGCGTCTGGGCAGTCAGCTGGCAGCGTGCTCCGCGGCTTTGCTCTGCTCTGCTCTCCGTCGCCCTGGTCTGCAGACCAGAGGGAGGGGTGGGGGGTGGGGGAGCAGAGCAGAGCAGAGCAAAGCCGCGGAGCATGCGGCCAGCAGACAGCCCAGACACGTCGGGGCTGTCCGCTGCCCGCGTGTTCCGCCGCTTTGCTCCCCGTCCCTGGTCTGCTGGAGACCAGGGAGAGGGAGGGCCCCGTTCGTGTCTGGGCTGTCAGCTGGCCGCGTGCACCCCGGCTTTGCAGACCAGGGGGACGGAGAGCAGAGCAGAGCAAAGCTGCGGAGCACGCGGACAGCGGACAGCCCAGACGTGTCTGGGCTGTCCGCTGCCCGCGTGTTCCGCCGCTTTGCTCCCCGTCCCCCTGGTCTGTAGACCAGGGGGACGGGGAGCAAAGCAGAGCAAAGCCACGGAGCCCGAGGGCAGCAGGATAGCCACGGCGCGTCTGGGCTGTCCCGCTGCCCCCGTGCTCCGCAGCTTTGCTCCGGACGCCTGTGGTACAGCAGCTGGGGCGCTGCCGGTTGGTCCCGTAGCGCCGCTCTGGGCACCACTGGACCAACCCAGCAGCACCCCAGCTGCTCTGCCCCAGGTGTCCCCAAGTCAGCCGCTGCTGAAACTGACCAGAGGCTGACTACAGGAAGCCCCTGCCCCGGGCAGCGGCTGAATCTGGATGCCAGTTCTGACTTACATACAGATTCAACTTAAGAACAAACCTACAGTCCCTATCTTGTACGTAACCCGGGGACTGCCTGTACTACAAACCAAAGGTTCAATGCTCTTGTTACAACTAAAACAAAAAACAAAAAAACCCAACCTGTTATACTCTTACACACAGGGAATTAGGGCTTAATAGCAGAGATTATGAGGTGCCTACTCTGACGGCATCATAGTAAAGCTCTATAAGCAAAGACGCTATTATGTCAATGAGAGCACTTCTCCCACAGGTTGAAGGGATTCCACTCCACTGAGAAGCGCTAGTTATGTCAACATGAGAAGCCCTCTCAACAACATAGTTCTGTCTACACTGGAAGTTAGACCAGCGTTAACTACACAGCTCAGGTACATTGATTTTCCATACTCCTGACCAAAGCAATTGTACCAATGTAAATTAGTAACAAAGACCAAGGCCTAAATCTTTCATGCTGATTTAGAAAGAGAATTTGGCAGATCTGGTTGGAGACTTTTCCCAATATATGATTGTTTTACTCTAAACCACATCAAGATATTCAGGATTGCCACAGGTAATACTCAGATACCATACAGAAGTAATCACCATTTTAATGCAGGTATTTTCACCTGAAATTAAAGCATTGTATTATTCCTTGAAATTTATTATTCTAGAGAATTTGTCCATAAATCAGCATTCACTATCTAGCCATCATAGCACAATAGCTAAAACTAGCTTAACATGCTTAGCTTCACAATAAAAAAAAAATAAACCTACTTAAATCATTAGACCTAAAAGACTAAGACTGAAGAATAACTGATATGACATCAATTTTTAAAAAGGGCTCTCAAAGGTGATCCTGGCAATTACAGGTTGGTAAAGTCTAACTTCAGTAACAGGAAAACTGGTTGAAACTATAGTAAAGAATAGAACTGAAAAAAAATATAAATGAACATAATTTGTTGGGGAAGAGTCAGCATGGATTTTGTGAAGGGAAATCATGCCTCACCAATTTACTAGAATTCTCTGAGGTGGTCAACAAGCATGGGCAATCCAATGGATTTCCAGAAAGCCTTGGACAAGGTACCTCACCAAAGGCTCTTAAGAAAAATAAACTGTCATGGGATAACAGGGAAGGCCCTTTCAAGGAATGATAATGGGTTAAAAGATAGGAAACAAAGAGCAGGAATAATTTATCAGTTTTCAGAATGGAAGTAACCAGTGGTGTCTCACAGGGGTCCATACTGAGACTTGTGCTATTCAACATATTCATAAATGATCTGGAGAAAGGAGGAAACAGTGAGGTGGCAAAATTTGCAGATGATACACAATTGCTGTTAAGTCCAAAACAGACTGTGAAGGGCTTCAAAAGGATCTGACAAAACTAACTGACAAAATGGCAGATGAACTTCAACATTTGAAAGCATAATCCCAACTATACATGTATAATGATGGGAACTAAATTTACCTGTTACCACTCAACAGAGAGTTCTTGGAGTCACTGTGGATAGTTCTCTGAAGACTTCTGGCATGGGTATGGAACAGCTTCCATATGAGGAGAGATTAACAAAACTGAGGCTTTTCAGCTTGGAAAAGAGACAACTAAGGGAAGAAATATGACAGAGGCCTATAAAATCATGACTGGTATGGAGAAAGAAGATAAGGAAGTGATATATATGCCTGCTTATAACAAAAGAACTAGGGGTCACCAAATAAATTTAGAGGCAGCATGTTTAAAAACAAACAAAGGAAGCATTTTTTTCCACACAATGACAGTCAATCTGTCGAATTCCCTGCCAGAGGATGTTTTGAAGGCCAAGGCTATAACAGGGTTTAAAAAAGAGCTAGATATATTCATTCAGGATAGGTCTGTCAATGGCTATTTGCAAGGATGGTGTCCCTAGCCTATGTTTGTCAGAAGCTTGGAATTAGAAACTAAAGATGGATCACTTCTAGATTCCCTGTTCTGTTCACTCCCTCTGAGGCACCTGACATTGGCCAATGTTGGAAGACAGCATACTGGGCTAAATGGACCTTTGGTCTGATCCAGTATAGCCATTCTTATGTTCTTAGTGACATTAAGGATAACCATAGCTGATAATGCTGTGCTACTATATACTCAATATTCGTTAAGTTGAGACCATCAAAGCAGTTTAGCACCGAGGAACTTGGTATCAACTCCATCTCTAAGCAATGTCAGCACTACTTTATGTTGTCACTTTTATAGACAGTTTTTTCAAGTTACTTCAAAATAACTTGAAGATGAAGAAGGTATCTTGGATAACTAACAGTAAGGATTTTTACTCATTTTAAGAGCCTTCTGCCTCTTCCTAAGCTTGAAAGACAGAGCCCTTGTAACAGGGGTGGGGAACCTCCAGCCCACAGGCCACATACAGTTCATAAGGCTTAGCTTCTGGCGGGCTACCAGATGCTTTGTTTACCTGGGTATCCGTAAGCATGGAGCCTCACTGTTCCCAGCCAATGGGAGCTGTGGGAAGTGGCATAGGCCAGGCCACCACTTTCTGCATCTCCCATTAGGCCAAGCCTTAAAGAAATGACAGATCATTTTACCAATGAACATTGATTTATGTTGCTATTTTACACTTATTTTCCCAATGCACACAAATATTTGAAAAAAAAAATCCCCAGAAAAAAAAAATACACCCCACCTTTACACAAAAAACCCTCCGAAAAACTAGACATTTACAAATCCTATTATTTGGGGGAATCTTGCTTTGATCATGCAGGAATGTTGTTTCAATTGGCTGCTATCACATTCTCCTGTATTTGGTTCCATCTGCTATGTATAAACCAGTGGTTCTTAAAGTGTGTTCCGTGGTCCACCAGTGTGCTGCGGAGAACAACAGAATTCAAAATGGCCACCCTTAAAGGGACAGGCGACTTTTTTTTTTTGCTCAACAAGAGATCCTTGGTGTTCCTCATAAAAATAATATTTTTTGGTGTTCCTAGGTCTTAAAATGTTTAAGAAACACTGGTATAAAACACAATTATTACATATTTTGAAAGCATATTGTTTTGATGGGGAGCTTGGTGCTTATGCAAGATGGAAACAGGCAGCCCCAGAAGCCAAAGACTCCAGTTATTTTCAGAACAGATGGGTAGCTGGAGTATATGATTTAGTTCCCTCCAGTGTTCAACAATGTATCTTAGTCCTGTTCAGAAAAGAGTATCTGGAGAGAGGAAAAGATGCCCCGAATGCCATTAATCCTTGATTTATCTGAGAAAACTAGCACCCACCAACTATAAAAGGCAAAGGCTTTATATCCCAGAATCTTCTTGTCCATCCAATCTCCCCTTAAAATATTATGACATATATTTACTGGTCACCACTTGCCAATAACTGAGACACTACAGTTATTTCCCATTTTAAGTAACAGGAAAGCATCTCAAATATCAGTGTATGGTAAGTGCTGACCAACAGTAACTTTTACTGGTCTGTGGTATTTTCCTATCCATCAGCCAACACTATTTTGAAGATAGAGGTATTTTTCTGGGTAAAATATATTCACGGCTTCATATATGATAAGAGGGTAGACATGACTATGATAAATAAGGTCTCGTTTAAAATAACAGAGCAAGAATGTATCAAACGAAGACTCTGATCCTCAGTGACTATGGCTACACTAGAATGGCACATTAAGCTATATTAGGATGACTTACAGCTTCTGCAGTAATTATTGTGGTGATGCATGTCCACACTATCTTCCTTGGGCTGGTAGTACACATCCTCACCCAGGGCTTCTTGCCTTCCAGGGAGTAAGGAGGAAGCCAAATGGGGTTTCATGATCCTGGGAAGTGAGGTCTGGCTGCTCCAGCACTTCTCTCATACATACACTACCACCACCCGGAGCCAGAAATTTGTCAATTTTTCAGCTCAAGGAGATGTGAAATTGAGAAGACTCCCCAGATCTTGGCAGGGAGTGCATAGGATCCAGCCACCCTGGGCTTTCTATCCTGGCTCCTACAAGGGGGCAGGATCCAGCTGCCCAGCACTTGAGGGGAAACCTGGAGTGGGGGCAAGGTACGAGCCAGGAATCAGCTGTCCCAGCTCACACCTGGTCACAGAAGCTGTGCTTTTCTGCCTTTGAAATGTTGTTCAGTCCCCTCTAGCCCCGGGTTTCCTGCTGCACCTCTGCCTCCCATCTAGGTTCCCCGCTGAGCCTCTGCTTTTGAAGTGTAGCAAGAGCTGCAGGTGGCTCTTGCTACATTTTAAAGGCAGAGGCACAGCGGGGACAGTGAGCACCCCCCACCACCCTTATTGACTAACTGAATAGTCAATGGAAATTCCATTACCTACTCGATTAGCTGATTAATCGAAATTTAACATCCCTACTCCCCTGCTGGGCTGCCACTCAACTCCAGTCCCGGGTCCCCTGCTGGCTCCCGTCAGGCTGCTGCGAGCCCCAGCGGGATCCCAGCCCTCCTGTTGGCTGACTCCCAGCCACCAGGGGCTCTCTAGTCTGGGAACATCTATGGTCTGGCAGGACCACAGATGTTGCCAGACCAGAGAGTTCCTGATGTTCCTGAATTCTGCAAGGTTCTCAGAGTATATATATAGTCTTACACATGGAATAAGGAGACCCAGTTCTGGAACATGGTCCAAGGGAAAGGACAAGACGAAGCAAAGTCTCACCATTTTCAGGATAGCCACAGATGTATTTCTCAGAGCCTCCCACCATGAGTATGCGAAAAAAATAAAACAAACACAAGTTAAGAGAGCTACAAAGGACCAAACACAAAAAACAAAAGCTAATCACACCGAGTGCTTACCATCTTCCTAAAATATGAACAGAGATTACTATGAATTGTGTTGTGGGCAATGCTCAGTCAATCTGAAGTATTTGGCCAAGAGAGTAGACTTCCAATAATCCGGAACCTTTGGGACCTAGGTGGTGCTGGATATGCCGGACTATCAGGAGGTACTATAAGATGGTTTTATATATACACACACACACACACAGTATATACTGTATATAACGTGTTTTTAACCCTTTTTATTGTAGCACAAGCACTGTCCAGCGTCACACAATGCCAGCGGCAGACTGACTCGGTCCCATCCGGTTTCACTCGGTTCAGCTGCTGCCTTGTAACTCATGTTTTGCCAAAGCTCACTCACTAGGCTCTTGCTATTTTGATGCCAGACTATCAGGAGTGCTGTACAATTGGATGCCAGACTATTGGAGTTTTACTGTACTACATTCTTAGGAATCAGGAGAAAAATAAATAGTGTTAAACATAAGCATAATGGCATGACAGAAGAACATGGTGATGCTTTTATATCAATATTTTTATATTATTTGTAAACAGCTTTAGGCCCACACTCCCTCATTCTTCAAAGCCTTAAGAAGAATCTCTAGACAGAGATTAAAAGTCTAGTACTGTATTAAAAACAGAGCTTCAGAAATCCTTTTAAAGTTCAGTTTGAGGGTCACACTGTTCCAAAAGATGTGATTAAACCTTTCCCCCACTTCGAACTAGAGCTGACTCCTAAAGAACAGCATCAAACTAGTAGTTAAAATGTCAGACACTCTTAGTTATTGTTTTCCTAACAATCTTACTTTATAAATTGTTCATTTTGTAAGGTTGCATGGGACTCAAAACAATCTACCTGTTAGTTCTCTGTGAAGAAAATCCAGCAGGATCACGATCTTGCTCTTATATTATAAATTGCATAGCAGGGCAGATCTGATTTAAATCAAAATGATTTAAACCATGATTTAAATCACTAATCAGGAAAACTCTATTTCATCATAGTTTTCTACATAAAAGTGCATTATTGGTTGTCATAACCTTAATACATATTCTTAGCAATTCAGAGATAGATGTAGGTTTTGTGTGCAACAGCACAATCGCAATCAGACAAAGAAACTGGTATGATACCAACTGTTGTAAAATGCATAACAAAAGAGAAAATGTCCCCACAGTCTTTCCAGATTATTTACCTCTTTGTTTTGCTTATAATTGTAATAATTTGTAAAGTAAAGGTGCCACTTTAAGTAATATATATGAACAGAGGTAAGCTGCCAGATAGTTTCAACAAAAATACTGGACACACTTGACATTGCATCACAATCTACATTACATCTTATTTAGAAAATACCGGACATTTTCTCAATTTGTTTCCCAAACAGAAAGCTCAAATACTGGACTGTCTGGTTCAAAACCAGACACCTGGCAACCCTAAATAGAGGAAGAAAGAAATCAAGAGTTGCAATAGTACAGATTTTCAGCTCAAAGGAGATAAAGTGTCAATGAAGCAGATACTCTCAGTAATGCTGGCCCAGATGGCAGGAGATACAAAGCCCTAGGAACTGAGACCCAAAGCAAGTAGACCGCAGGGACAGATACAGAGTCAGAGAAAATGCAGTTATAATAGCCCTATGAATTAAGAAGTAGTTTATGACAGCATTGCACGTGAAGCTCTAAATATAGTAGTAATTAAACAATCAGGTAAAACAGAGAATACAATCAAAAGGGCTACGTCTAGACTGGCATGGTTTTCCACAAATGCTTTTAACGGAAAAGTGTCTAGATTGGCACGGATGCTTTTCCGCAAAAGCACGTTTTGCAAAAAAGCATCCGTGCCAATCTAGACGTGCTTTTGCGCAAAAAAGCCCCAATCGCCATTTTCGCGACCGGCGCTTTTTTGTGCAAAACAAATCTGAGCTGTCTACACTGGCCCTTTTGCGCAAAAGGACTTTTGCCCGAACGGGAGCAGCATAGTATTTCCGCAAGAAGCACTGATTTCAGACAGTAGGAAGTCAGGGTATGTCTACACTACCACCCTAGTTCGAACTAGGGTGATTAATGTAGGCATTCAAAGTTGCAAATGAAGCCCGTTCCATGTTCCACAAGGAGTAACAGTAGTTCAAATTAGAAAGCCTAATTCGAACTACCTGCTCCCTGCCGCGTGTAGCCGTGGGCACGGAGTCCGCACTAACGGGGATTTAAAAATGGCGGCGCCCGGCAAGATGCAAATGAAGCCCGGGATATTTAAATCCCAGGCTTCATTTGCAACTTCAAATGCCTACATTAACCACCCTAGTTCGAACTAGGGTGGTAGTGTAGACATACCCTCAGTGTTCTTGCGGAAATTCAAGCGGCCATTGTAGACAGCTGGCAAGTTTTTCCACAAAAGCAGCTGCTTTTGTGGAAAAACTTGCCAGTCTAGACACAGGTGTTTACAAGTGTACTCCATGGATATTATTCAACATGAAAATGATGCACAATAACAATGTATTTTTGCTTCCCCTTGGAAGTTTGAAAGTGCTCTGCTGCCAGCATGTCAGAAGTCTCACTGTTTGGGTTATGCTCGGCTGTAAGGCTTCCAATCAGATCAGTACTCTTATAAGTATTCATAAGTCCGCTTTGTGCCTCTGAACACTTCCCCCCTTTTAACTATCTTCTGATGCTAGAAAGTAAGTTATCCTATTCCTATAGCCAGGAAGTAATACTTTTAGAAAATGTATCATATACCATTAACAGAGTTCTATAAATAAGGATGAAGTATAGGAATGTCAATGTGTAGTCGACTATTCAATTAACTAATAAGCCTAGGTTCATTAGTTAATCTTGTCAACTACACACTTTTTCCATCCTCCACTCCCCCCTGGGGGAAATGGAAGCTGGCATTAGATCCGCCTCCTCCCCTCCCAACTCCTCGCTGCTTTCAAGCCAGCTCCCTGCGTGCATCAGGTCTGTGAATCCGTCTGACCCCTGCGCACGCACTGCTGCCTTTATTAGACAGGGCAGGGGAGGCTGCTGTGAAGTAGCCTCTGCCCATTGTGGACCAAGCTCCCTGCAGACAGAGGCTGCTCCACATCCCACAGATCAGCCTCTGTTTGCAGCAAGCCTGGGCCCACCCTGAACAGAAGCTGCTTTGCGGCAGCAGTCCCGTCCGGGGGGGGAGAGGGGTTCGAGCTCCATGATGATGAGGGCTGCTGCCACCCTGCACTGCTGCCTCTGTATGGAGGCAGGCAGCCAGTCCATGAGGGGAGCGGATACAGAGGCAGCAGCGCGGGGCCCACAGGGACTATTGAAGTGTCATGTAACTGATAATATTTGGTGGGGTTACACAACTATTCAATTACACAATATCTAAATCCCTAGTGAAGAACACCTTTGAGTGGGAACACAAGCTTTCAATGCCTCAGAACTAAGGAAAGCATGAACGCAGCACACGTAGACATACCTGAGCTAGCTTTGATGTAGCTAGAGCTAAGCTAGCTCAAGTAACAATAACAGCGAAGCGAAGGCAGCATAGGCAACGATGACATGAGTATATACCCTAGGTGGATAAGGCTAGCCTGTGCAGTCACCTTTGCTGCCGTATCTTCACTGAAATTATTTCTTAAGTTAGCTTTGAGATATATGTTTACTACAGTTGCACCTCCTGATTGCAGTATAGACACACCTTAAGAGCCATATCTTGTTCCCACTGGAGTCCACGGCATAACTCCTACAGACTTCAATGGAAGCAGGATGTGGCCTTCGATAAATTGGAGAGGGTTCATAGAAGAGTCAAAATATGATCAAAAGATCAAACGTGTCTTATAGTGATAGACTTGATTAACTCACTATAATTAGCTTAAAGAGACAGTAAAGGGGTGACTTGATTGCAGGCTACAAGTAGCCACAGAGGAAACAGCTATTTAATAATGTGACCTTCAATCTAGCAAAAAAAAGCATAACACCATCCAAAGGCTGGAAGATGGGTAGATTCAGATGGGGAAAAAAAAACAAACATTTTTAACAGTGAGAGGATTTAACCATTAGAACAGTTTATCAAGAGTTGTGGTGGATTCTCAGTCATTAACAGTTTTTGTATCAAGATTAGCTGTTTTTTCTAAAAGGTATAGTCTCAGAATTATTTTGGAGAAGTTTGATGGCCTCTGTACAAGAGGTCAGAATACATATCAGAGTACTCCCTTCTTGTGGAATTTATGAAACCACTGCTAACAATTCCTGCTTGTTATATGTAATAATAAAACTGAGCTGAGTTTATCTAATTTTGATTTCTGAAATGAATACATTTCTGTTTTTCAAACCAAGCCACATTTAAGTACAGGTTGAACCTTCCAAATCCAGGACTCTGGTCTGGCAACAGCCGTGGTCTGGCAGAGCCATGGATGTTGCTGGACCAAAGAGACCCAAAGGCGGCGGGACCAATGCAGGCAGTGGGGAGCCACAGCTGGGCCAGTGGCATCTGGGGAGCCCCTACCCATAGGAAATCCATGGTATTAGCGGGGCCAGGTGACTGAGGATTCCCGGCCCCAGCTGGGGAACCCCTGGCTGCAGCAGAGCTGCCAGCAGCCAGGCAGCCACAGCCACGAATCCCGGCAAATCCCCCGTGGCAGTGAGGCTGGGGTGAGTGGGCAGCCTCTACTGGGGAACCCCCAGCTGAAGCGGGGCTGGTAGAGGTGGGCATAATTCCCTAGCAGCAGGGAGGCCGGGTGTCCCACCTCGGGAACCCCAAGCAGCAGCAGGGCTGGCAGTGTCAGGTGACCCCAGACAGGAACTCTGGGGAACACCGTGCAGCAGAGTTTCCAGCAGCAGCCAAGCTGCCCCCGCCAGGAACCCTGGTAGATCCTGGGGTAGCGGGCGGGCAGCAAGGTAAAGACCCATGCCAGGTCAGAGTTAAGGGTGCCAGAGGCAGGGCAGGGAGCCCCAAGGAGAGGAGCCTGGGAGCAGGACAACCAGCAGGGGATTACTGAACTCTCCTGGTCCAGCAAACTCCCTGGTCCAGGACAGCTCTGGTCTTGACTGTGCCAGACCAAAGAGGTCCAACCTGCAGGATTTTAAAGAAGGCTTTGCTTTACTATAGCCACAGACCCATAAAAAATGGAATGAGTGTGTTTAAAAAAATAAAGGGAAACTTATAAAAGACTTTTGCTCTGAGATGTAAGGGAATTATAAAATAAAAGTTAAGAACCATTGGAAATATAAGGACATAAATGTATGGCACTATTTGAGACATCTAGGGTACGTCTACTACAGGCTTTTGTCGACAGAAGTTTTGTCGACAGATACTGTCGACAAAGCTTCTGTCGACAAAGAGCGTCTAGACTACATTCAGTTCTGTTGACAAAGCAAGTTGCTTTGTCGACAAAACCCTGTAGTCTAGACACAACCCTAGATGCAATAACACCTTCTGTCGACAGAACTCTGTCGACAAAAGGCATTATGCCTCGTAAAATGAGGTTTACCAGCATCGACAAAACTGCTGAGTTCTGTCAATGTTATGTTGACAGAACTCAGCGGTAGTGTAGTTATAGCTTTGGCGACAAAAGTCCACTTTTGTCGACAAAACTCTGTAGTCTAGACACACCCCTAGAGTTAAATAAAACTGTCTAGGATTGTTTAGGATTTTGTCAGCTTTCAATTATAAAGGTCAAAATTTAATCAGCAGCTGCAAAAAAAAAAAAAAGCCACCATCTCTCCCATTCCAACTGAAGTTATGCAAAGCATATCTCTCTGATGAAAATACTGTACAGTTGAGATCTGTTTATGTAAGATATGAAATCAAGCAGCTTAGGAGCATGGACACGTGAATTTCAAAGCTGTGTTTAACCAACAATAAAAAAGCCGCATTCTTTCCTTCCAATATTTTCCCAAACAAAGCGTAATGCCAAAACATCTAACCAGTTATTCCTGAATTTGATCCCCAAGGTGACACAGATGAGAAATGTCTACCCAGTTCTTTCTCTCCTAATCAGTTTAAACAAAAACAATCTAGAACAGATTACATATTAGTAGCTATATTTCACATACAGAAACTGTAACACATCAAGGGTTTGTTAACGTTTACTCTGTTAGGCTGCACACCTATTGAAAGATTTTCAGTTAGCATGCCATCAATAATCTACATTTATCTGATTTCCATCACCATTTGTATAACAATTTCATTTAAGAATCCCAGCATTCACCATGTTACAACTTAATTATGCTTATGTACAACCCTAAAATAAATAAATTCCAAAAAAGCAACGAAAACTAAGCACAAGTAACTCCTAGAGCCGCCTCCTTCATCTCTCCCTTCTTGTTCTGTCTTCTGCTCAATCATCTTCACTCATGTAATCTGAAGATTCCCCTCCTGTGTTGTGCTATTGTATTGTCTAAGTAATTCAAACAGAAGACCCTTGAAGGGAGGGACATAGTCTTATTTTTCTGTCTGTACCTATGGCACTGTACAAACAATGATCCAATCTTAAATTGTATCCTCTAAAAAACCAGCCTTATTTTTCTGTCTGTACCTATGGCACTGTACAAACAATGATCCGATCTTAAATTGTATCCTCTAAAAAACCAGCCTTCCCCCTTCTTTTAGAAAGAGAATGGACAATGGTGGTGATGGTGACTGAAGTGACGAACATCTGAAGTGTCTTCCTCTGTGAAGTGTAACTGTTCATTTCTTATTGTCTCTCTCATTGCTTCCCTCAACAGTTTAAACAGTTTCCAACCTAAAGAAAACCATTAACAAAAATGATACCGTTTAAAGAACATAAGAACAGCCATACTGGGTCAGACCAATGGTCCATCTAGCCCAGTATCCTGTCTGCCAACTGTGGCCTATATCCGATGTCCCAGATGGAGGGAAACACAACAGGTAATCCTCACACAATCCCTCTCCTGTCACCTGTTTCCAGACAAACAGAGACTAGGGACACCATTCCTACTCATCCTGGCTAATAATCATTGATGGACCTAACCTCCGTGGATCTATCTAGCTCTTTTTGAACTCTGTTAAAATCCTAGCCTTCACCCCATCCTCTGGCAAGGAGTTTGAAAGGTTGACTATGCACTGAGTGAAGAAAAACTTCCTTTTGTTTTAAACCTGTTGCCTATTAATTTCATTTGGTGAACCCTACTTCTTATATCGTGGGAATAAGTAAATAACTTCATTATTCACTGATGTCACAAATGGGTGTCAATGTGATGTCATATGCTAGAACTTCTGTTTGATTTGTTTAAAGTCCAAGGAAATTGCACACAAAAAATGCTACATTAAAAGAACATTATAGTTGCAAAGTCAAGCACTCCAACATGAGGAAATGCCAGAATTGTTTCCTGTGCAACCTTACTTCGCTCCCATGTGCACATGCGTTATCATAAAACAGAATTACATAATCACTTTTTTTTTTTTTTTTGCTGCACAGGACCCTTAACCTCATTCAGGGCACAGGATATATCTGCCTTAGAGATAAATTAGGGTTGTACAGCGAAGGATGTTATTGTCGGCTTCATTTGTTTCAGAAGTTTGAATGTGGTTTGTGAATGAGGCAAGACAATGAAGGAAGAGAAAGGGTGATCTCCTTGTTTAAACAGTGGAATGCTGCTGTAGAGAATCAGATACTTTAATATTTTGTATTGGAAAGTTGGAGCCAGATCATAAGTGAGCAGGAAGAATTCAGGGAGCAATACAACTTAAATTATCACTAAGACTAACATAAAAAGGAGAAAACGTCACAAAAAAGTTGATTTTTCTCCATTTTCCAAAATTCAGAAAGTTAAACCAACCAGTAGCTATTAATTATTAAAAGACCGAATATTATTATTAATGTTTGGTTTTTTTTAAAAGCTATGAGATCGGCTTTTGATTTTATAACAAAAATTTTAAAATCCGCAGAAATTTAGATTGTTCATCTGAGCTCGGAGAGGAAAAATAGCTATGTCAAAATGAAATACTCTGCTACTAGAATCTGTTTTATGAAGTACCCTTTTTGGCATTAGGTGTGGTTGTCAACCAACCTTACCTTACATACTTCAGACTGTTTCATGCAACCAGACAGACAGGAAGTATCTACTGTAGTATGGACCCAGATCTGGCCTAACTCACTGAGTGATTTATATCAGAAATTACACATGCCATTACTTATTACTCCTTTAATGAACACACTTAAAAGTTCTCATTTAAAGTAGCTCATCTGTTTATAAGGATAAAGTTTTCCCCTGTTTATTCCTTGACTAGGATATTAACAAGGCTTCATTAGTACCCTTCTTTTCATTACTATGAAGCAGGAGTACTGCTGTTCTTCGTGGATTCAAGTTCTATCATTTCATGATTCTAAAAGAAAAAGCAAAAAGGTCTATATATA